>NC_061120.1:173861010-173982449 GCF_002878395.1 Capsicum annuum | reverse complement strand
CTTATTGTAAAATTATGTAAAAAAATATTATAGATCACATAATAATAACTTAAAAAAATTAGAAGATATAAAATATTTGGTTGACGCTCGAAATTATATCAGCATCGCTTAAATTGAAATTGAAGAACAAATATTATAAATCACAGTAATTAAACTAATTTAAATTATTTTAATAATTAATTATTTTTATAAATCATAATAACTAAATTTTTTAAAATAATTTTAATAATTAATTATCTAAACTGTATTTGGGTCACATAAATCACGACAAAAAAAGTATCACGAACCGTTAATATCTAGTCAAAACAGATATTCTTTATAAAAGATCAAGATCGTTCACACCAACTAGGTGTATACATAATATATAATTATCACTTGATTATAGTTGACTAAATATATTTTTATTTCATTATCTTCGCTAATTTTGACAGATAAATTAATATTGTTTAAATATAAGCACTTGATCAGTGTAGACAAGTCTTTACTTTTGTTTTTCCCCTTTCGTTTAGTCATTGAACCGCCTTTACGTTTCATTGTTCATATATATATATATATAAATATATATATATATACACACTAGTATCATTTAGCTCGTGCAAAGCCCGATCCCAAAATTAATTCTCACTCTATTTTAATTTATTTAATTTATTTTTCTTTTTAGTCTGTTTAAAAGTTATCTCTTTTTTCTTTCAGTTATTTAATTTTAATTTTTCATATGACATGTTTAAGGTTATAAAATAAAAGATAATTTGATACATTCTACCTGTCTTTAGCTTAATGCCACGGGATTAAAAAATCTTTTTTATTTTCTTTAATTTCGTGTCAAATCACAATCAGACAAACTAATGAAAACACAATGAGTATGTAGAAATGAAAATTTTAATTGCTTTATATAAGAGAAAAAACATAGGTAGGCATTTGATCATAAAAATAAAAAATTCTGATGTTGGAGTTGAAGTTAGAGTTGAAATTACAATCCATTTTTAATTGTATTAGGTGTTAAGGTGACAAGACTACCGTGTCTCGATTTTCATGTCCAAACTAAATTAGTGAGTAAATTAATTAATTAAAGGCTTATGTTATAAACTGGAGAACACATGGATTTTTTTTAATGCAAAACAAGTACTCCAATAAATTATAATATAACCCTTCGATGTTAAGAAAATATCTCTTTGATAGTCCAACTAATAGTAGTATACTTTAAATGATTTCACAACATATACTTCAAATTATTTGTGTAGGTGGATTTTGTCAAATATTCCACTAATGACTTGCAGATACAATTATATATTTTTGATTTTTTTTTTGACTTTTGAAGAGAGAAAATATGATATAAAAAGATAGAAAAAAAATGAAAATAGATTAAGGGAAAAGAGAAAGTGGGGGACAAAAAAAAATATTGTCAGCCTATTTTTAAGTGTGTGGGACAATGATTTTATCAAAATTCGGTGGTCTTCAATTATAGAGGGCTAATTTGGGTATGAAAAAAATGTAAGAAGATAAAATTAAGCTCCCTTATCACTTTAATTACGAAATTATCGGCTCCTTTTTTTCGTTGAGTAGAATATAATTTCGGTTAAATATAAAAGCATTTAAAGATAGTGTCGCCAAACGCGACTGGCCAAGTATATGCAGAGATTAAAGCCGTCATTGAAAGTGCATGGACCATAGACATTAACCAATTTTGACTAGGACTCCTCTTAATTTAATATCATCTCTTTAAAACTCCTAGAGGAACAAGTCAACCAGTAGTTGTAGACTAGAATTCTCAAGCAAGTTGATATTATCCTATATTAATTTTCCTTCCAAGAGATAAGAACCTCCCCGCTAATAATCCATATAATAGCAAGGAGAAAAGAAGCTTCCTAGTTTGTCTCATTAAACATGTGGTTTTCTTGAGAATAAAAAAAGATAAAGGAGAAACTTCATTGAAAACGGCAGATTTGTACGGATCTGACATGGCATTCCCCACAAATTAGGAACACCAACGTTGTCTTTCATGAAATTAGCTGTGAGATATGTACGATTTTACAAATTGGTTTGTTTCTTTTCGATTTTAATTTGATTGTGTTAGATTTTGTTCCAGTGATCTCGTTACACGAAGCTTCATAAGATCCGAGTATTTAGGGAATGTAGAATACGCGTAGTAGAGTAGAAGGTTAGTCTATTAAATAGGTAGATTAGGGTTTAGTTATAGATATATTATTATTGTTGTTTATTGTGTTTCGATTAACATACTCCCTTCGTTTAAAAAAAAAGAATGATTACTTTTCTTTTTAGTCCGTTTAAAAAGGAACCACTCTTTTTCTTTAATTTATATTTTGCACGTGACATATTTAGGACCATAAGATTAAAGAACATTTTGGTACATTTGACACAACTTTAATTTAAGGCCACAAGATTCAAAAGTCTTCTTTATTATTTCTTAAACTTTGTGCTAAATCAAAATAGGTTACTCTTTTTGAAACGGAAGGAGTAATATTTTGTGGTTGATTATTGTTTTTTCTGAAACATTTTGCATTGTTCCCTTGTTTGTTGCCATTATTACTATTTCTTTTTACCATTTTCCTCTTCTTTAAATTGAACCTAGATTTGATACACTTGAGTTAGAGTTTTTCGATAATAATCTCTCTACCTCCAGATAATGATAAGATTTGCATACATTTTATCCTCCTTAAACCTCAATAATGAAATTTTACTAGGTATATTTTTGTTATCTCGTTACGTGAAGGTTCATAAGATTGGTGTATTTAGGGAATAATCCTGCTAATTCCCAACCATCAAATATTACTACTTGGATTGAAACTCTAGCTTGTAATGCCTTATTGCCGCAGTAATTCTCAAAATAACGAGCGCATTGGCGTTTGCTCATTGGGGGTTGGTTATATTTAATACTTCCTCCATCCCAAATTATTCGTCCCAAATTTTCTAATTCAATTTTTTATTTTACTTGTCTTTTTTCATTAATCAAGAAGAGAATTTTTTTCCCCATGTTTTACTCTTTGCATTAATTATTTTTTCTTCAAATTAAAATGTAAACATCATTTAATAGGTATACTATGATAAACTAGACATTAAGGCTGGCAACGGATCGGAACCGGTACCACCGGATCGGTTTGATTGGAACCGAAATCTGTACCGGAACTGCCTTATCGAAATTATCGCTGGAACTGATGTTGCCAGAACTAAAATACCAAAATTTTTGCTTCCAACGCACCGATCCGTTGGTTACCGGTGTGGAACCGGTTCGGATTGGAACGACACCGAAGCTATAATGGAAGAGATGCCGGAGCTGGTAAGTTATACCGTTCTTGACAGTTTTTTTCTTTTTAATTTAAATTATATATATATATATATATATTAACTTATATAATTTATATAATAAATTAATACTTATAATATTAATAAGTTTAAGTTATTATATTTATATATTAATAAGTTAATAGAATATTAATAAGTTTAAGTTAAGTTAAATTCATATTAAAAGTTAATATAATTTTAATAAGTTTAAGTTATTATATTTAAGTTTAACTTATTATCCAAAATTTCAATTTCAAAATCCAAAATTTCAAATGACAAAAATTAAAAAAAATAAAAATATAACGGTCTTCAATCTTCACGTTGTCGGATCCGAACCGGTCAATCGGAATTGAAACGGGAATTGGTCAACCGAAATCGAAATTATCGGAATTTTTGGATGGTTTTCACCGGTACCGTATTCTGGATCATTGGATAATATCGGTATACCCGTACCAACCGACATCGTTGTGTTACCGGTACCGGAACATCACCGGAGCGTCACCAGAAATGAAGTAAATGGACTGAAACGAAATTTTTCAGTTCCGTTGCCAGCCTTACTAGACATGTTATTAATTATTTTTCTTAATCAATGTGCCATCTCAAGTTGGGACGGATAGTTTGAGACGGAGGGAGTAATACTAAGTGTGTGTTTGGATTGCTATTTTCTCTCCTCCAAAAAATATTTATTGTGAGAAAAAAAAAATATTTTTTTGAAAAGAAGGTTGTTTGGTAAAGTTGTAAAAATGCTTTTAAAAATAAGCGGAAACAGTTTTTTTTGCTTCTTGAAAGATAAAAAAAGCAAAAAATTATTTTTAAGTATCTTTATCACACACACACAAACACAAACACACACACACACATATATCCTTTATTAATTAATTAACATATCTTATAAGTTTTATACATCATAATTCTTTATTTTAATTTATGATTTATATATGATTAGTTTATTTTCACTCATTTTCTTTAAATAAATTTAAAAATATCATTGATGACGATGACCGAAGAATATATAACTTTTTATTTTTATATTATTAATGATAACAAATGACAGATGAATCACGTTACAAGATTGTATTTTGACAGCACTTGTAAATTCTTTCTCGAATATTTAATTTTAAATTAATAATTTATGAAAAGTGACATATTTGAGACTTTCAATTTCTTTTACTTCAGTTTGAGATGTACAATTGAAAGAACATTTGGAGTTTGAAAAAATAGATTTGCTCTCCTACGCTCAATGTAATCTTTTAAATTCGACACTAAAGTTTATCTTGTTACAACTACTATGCTTATACATAATTTCATACGACAACACTCTATTACTGATAAAGGTTTTAACTATTATGCTAATAAAGACGTCATCATAGAGATCGAAGAAGGAGATGAGCCTTCTGGTATACCTTCAGAAATACAAGATAAATCTTCTACTAGTATGGAGACATTGTGTGATAAAATTAAGGATGAAATCATTGAAAATTTTTGTGATGTATGAAGGACTAATTATTTTTATTGTTAGTTTTTTTCACATGTAGTGATTTAATTTATGAAATAATTTTTATATTTATTTTTGTTTGATGTTTTTAAGTAATATTTAAATTATTTTGTTTAATACTTTTAATATATTTATGTATATAAATATTGATTGGAAATCGTAGAGTACGTAGTTTTTACTTAAATAAAAATAAAATTTTAATTAAAAATATTATAATAGATATTCAAAATAAATTTTCTTTATAAAATGATTTTAGTAGTAAAATTGTATTGATGCATATCTTTTTTGATCATTTGTCTCAAAAAGCAATTCTTGAAAAAGATTGTCAAAACGCAATCTGTTATCAAAAGCATTTTTCAAATGAATTTACTACACACAAATTGTTTTTTTTTTCAAAAGCACTTTTCTGAAAAACTGTTTTATAAAAGTGTTTTTCAAATAAACAGTTTAATAACAACAATTCCAAATGGGCTCTAAATAATTATAACATATTTTTTTAAGTGTTGAAATTGCTGCCATCATTTTGACATGCCTATCAAACTCCATCTAAATCGAACATGGCTGTTTTAATTACATAATCCATCATTAGTACTCTCAAATTGGTATCTGAATTCTGGGACATCGTAACAAAAAGAAAAGAATAATTCATGTGATTCAATTTTTCTTGAACATGAAATTATGTGTACTTTATCCAAATTTCAGTATGACGACTTATCCAAATGAATTTATTGTGTTATAAGTAGCAATGTTTGTTAAGAGTCCCACATCGAAAAATGGATGATAATTGACTTTTATATGGACTCAGAAAATCTTATTCTTATGAGATAGTTGACGTTGAGTTAATCTCAAGATTCATTCTTTATATAGTATTAGAGTCAGGCCCATTCCAAATTTTTGTTCAGCGATGCTGATGAACATTTAATCATGAGCTAGAGTTTAAGGTTGAATTAAATTCAAAATCCATTAGTTATAATCATCTTATCCAAATTTTACTTCAACATTAAACTATGAATGTTTTTCTATTACTTTTCAATGGGTGGTTAAAAGAATTAGCTTTCCCACCCAGTATACTACTACATACTTTCGAATAAGAGCCTATTTGGATAGGATTAAAAAATATTAACTTAAATAGTTATAGGTTGAAAATAAGTGTTTATAAATTAAACAGATAATTGTTTGGATAAAAGTACAGAAACTGAAAAAATATTTATTGATGTGTTTGGTAAACAAGTGTTGTTAAGCATTTTTTCATTGTCAAAATAACTGAAATATCCTTAAAATTGTTATCACCATTAATAAGTTGAATTATATGATTTTTAATTTTAATAATTCAAAAATAATTTATATTTAAAATGCACATTCAATGTAAAGTGATAGTGTGAGGAAAAATTATAAATATAATTTACTTTTTATTTATAAATATTAAAACTTAAAAATCTTGGATACACAAAATAAAACTATAATATTATGATACACAAAGTTACAAAATGAAGAACTTACCATAAAGGAAAGATGAAATCGCTGTAGAAGAAAGGAGAACGATCGAACATAAATGGAGAAAAGGTGAATCAGAAGCAGCTGAAGAAAAAAAAAGACACTTCACACATTTTACGACTCCAATTTAGACTATTATTGAAATTAGAAAAAAATACAAGGAAAAAAAGAGAAAATGTCTTGATTAAACTTTAAAAAAATAAAATTAAAAAGTTAAAAATTAAGGGTACCCAACTTTCACTTTTTGCCTTTTTAATCAATATTTAACTTTTTTTAAGCACTTTTTAATTTTATCAAACACCTACAGGATTAAAAAAAAAAAATTAAAGCTCCTTTGACATCTATACAAACATGCTCTAAATGAGAGTGCAAGTTGATTTTGTCGATCAAATTGTTACACTTTCTTCTTTTCCAATGGGAAAGTGCACAAACACTAGATTTTGACATAGCTTTTTCATTTATTTATTTTTTAAAAAATATTTTACATGTGTATTTATATATTGGGATAATTTAAGACACTAGACTAAGTCACGTGCGTTCACATGTGTTGCACGTGTATCAAGCATTTTTAAGAATAAATGTATATAAAAAACAAATTAGTTGTGCGTCTGTTATTTTATTACGTACAAAAAATTTAAAATAAAATATAATGTAAAATTTTTCAGATAAAAAATGTAGTTAAGTAAAGAGAAATTTAATCATTTATGTACTTTGTAATAATAAATTAAAAATTCTATTTCACTTATAATGAGATGATTGATAATAACAAAAAATATATAATTTAATTTAAAACATAAATCGTAACAATTAGTTTTAAAAATTTATATATACTTAAAAACATTTCATATAAATTGATAAGTAGAGAGTAAAATTGATATTAAATGTCAAACATATAAACATGCATTTTGAAGAGTAAAATAATAAGTAAAGTATGGTCCAAATCCATCTCGGCTCAATAATTTATACAGATAAGAAAATCAAATAGGAAAGTAAACAATGATTTTTGTACTTTGTCTGAACTCTAGAAGCTTCAACGTCTTCTCATGAAATCTTTGTTTTGTCCGTATACATTTTCTGCCGTAACATTGTTTCTATTTTGCTATATTCAGTATGGCTTATCATCTAGGGATTGTTTCTACTTGGTATAGCTTATTTTTGGATACCAACATGAGTTGAGAGTGACAAAAGATGAAGGACCCATGAACTAATTAAGACTCTGTTTGCTTTCAAGAATAGACCAGAAAGTTCACAAGTTTGATCAGACTTTTGGTACATATGCACGAGTATTTCTCTTTGTGGTTTCATTTCTTCCATCAGTCATGACTTACAAGATGACATTTTTTTTGGACTTAGAAGTATTTCAGATAAGAAACTTTATTTGCTAACTGTCATTTTGCTATATTGGAGCTCTTGTCTCGACTGATGAAAGAAATAAATCATTTTGGATTTAGGATCTTCAATTTCTCAGTGATATTTAACATCTATTCACTGTGAGCTCTCTTTTTCCTCAACCTCGATTTGTTTCGATTAATTGCGATTAGGACCAAAAAGGTGTTGATTTCTTGTTGTGTAGCTATTTATATATGTTTTGTGAGCTTGCATTGGTATGTAGTGTTTAAATAAGCATCTTGGTTTGAAGATTTTGAATTGATTTTGAGTATTTCAAAGTGGATTCTTCGGTGCTTTTTGATAATTACTTAATTACTGTAGCTTCACGTATAGTATGTGTTAGGTATACTTAATCTTGACAATTTTGAATGTCTTGATGTTTGCATGTCAGTTGAGATACTTGAATTATTTCTTGAAATGTCTCCAGATTTATTCATGCATGCACTGCATTGTTTGGTGTTAAAGTTTGTTCTATTTTTTGGTTGGTGGTTGGAACTTGTAAGTTCTTGTCCATCTAATTCATGACCAAAAATCTTAATCCATACATGTAGTTCGATAAAGAGTCGAACCATAAATGTCTATGAAAAATATTTAATCAAGGAAAAAATACGATATTTGTTTGTGGGAAATATTACTATATATACTCAAATATAGGAGAGTTGAAGTATGAGCCTTTATTTGAGACCAAGAAGCCAAAGGGGAAGATATTATATAGGCTATTTGCAACTTTACTTTTTTGTGGAATTTCTCTGATATGGATTTATAGATAGTGTACTATACAAAACTATGTGAAAATGGTAGATATGGTTGGATTGGAATGCTTGGAGTTGAACTATGGTTGGATTTTTATTAATTTCTTAGCCAGTCTCTTCGTTGAAACAAAGTTTATCATCAAGCATTTTGAGACAGGCTATTATAAATGTATGTGATGATCTTATTTAAAAGTTTATTATGTTAGATTTAGTGGAGGGCTTGTTTATGATGATTAACATGAGTTGAGATTCAATGAATCTATGATGGATCCGTGGATATGGCATGAGGAAGCTACATGTCTTTTGAGCCATTCAAGATGATAATAGTATCTCAAGTATGAGTGTGCTTATATTAAATAGTATGTCATGCCTCAATATGATATTGTAATGTTTATTGCCAATTGTTACGATTTTCCTAAGCATTCACTTGACTTTTGTTTTTTGAGTCTTTCCATTGCCCGCTTTATTTTCCCTGCATCGTCTAAGGACATTAACTCTATTTTTGTTAAAATATATCAGATGTCTGGACGTTATCATCTAGTGATTATTGCTACTTGGTATAGTTCATTTCTGGGCATCAACATACTTGTATTTTGGTGAGTCTTAGTTATTTAAGCTACTATTTTCTTCCATTGATATTTATTATAATCCTATTGAATATGCAACGAGGTAGATGTAACCTTGAGTAACGAGCATAAGTTACATGTGCTACTCCTTGAAAACTCATGTGATGGGTCAAGTTAGCTTTACTATCAGTGAATATTTTATAAGATGTGAAATTTTTTGTTTTTTCGATTACTACTGCAGAGACAATGAACTGATGCAACATGTTTACAAAAACTATTCTCTGTTGGGTTTTAGCAGGTTCAAGCTTAAAATTAGTTGGCTGTCTTGGTACATAAGAGATAAGAGAGATTTTTGTGGATTTGAGGCTTTAGATTGTAAGGTTTGTGGTTCTGTCTCACTTTCATTATTTTGTTTGCCTTTTATTTTCTGAAGATCTTATTCCCTCTCATCCTTTCTAAGTAGAGTATGATTTGAATGGGACCCAGCCTACATTTGTGTGACCAGAAATATAGCATACTTCTAGTTGTTCTTTTAGTCTTCTATATGATTTATCCTTATACTGATATAGTTGAACATCGATAAAGAGGTGTATTCATAGCTTCATTGCTGATGTTATGAAAGATTTAATGAAAGTATTTATCCTATGAGTATGTTATGAGCTTGTTGTGTCAGGCTGTCTGCTGTCCTTATTGCGATGTTGCAGTTTCAGTTTTACAAAGCTAAATGCTTTTAGTTGGAGTAGAGCATTCTAGGTGTAAAGAAAGGGTGTCATATTCACAACCATTTCATTTTTGCGATAACTTTTTCTTTTCGCAATAAATTCAGCTACTGCTATTCTATCCAAAGAAGTTTCAAGTTGATCATAAAAGCAAATAAGATTGCAGTAAATGACATCAACATGAAACAAAAAGAGTGATGCCAGTGGTATAAGACATAGAACTTAGATAGCTAGACAGGAATTATCCATTATTTAGCTTAGCAGATTATCTTGGTTGACTCCTTGTCTCCATACTAATGAAGTGGAATGAAAAAGAAAAAACACTCTATTTTCCCCAACGTGGTGCATCTATTTTTGCCAGTATCATAGTTGCTATTAGTCTCTCCTTTGTCTTCTCCTACTGCTTTTTTGGTTTCTTTATGGTTTTTTTGGGATTAGGTGGGTTTGAGGGAGGGAGTGGGAGTTTGAGGTTTTTTTTAAAAAAATAGAACAGTTGTCTACCTGTATTCGATAGAGTGCACTATTGTTGTTTGTCAAAATTGTCCAAATTTTTAGGTTGAAAACATGGCGATTGTAAGTTTCTATTCTATGTAGGTTGATTAATGAAACTTCCTTATAATTGACAGAGGATTCATGGATGGCGAGATCACAATTTGTGCTTGGGAGGCATATACTTCTGTGCATGGAAGCTGTAATCCTGCTTGGTTCCCTTTTGGAGAGTGTATCTTGCTTTTCCTATTTTTTGTTGGACTCTTATTGTTCCATTGTCGATGTTTTAGAAGTGGTAATACTTTTTTTGAGCATTTGTCTCTTATCAATCTAGTATCATGTTTTTTTTTTTTTCTATAAATCCGTCTAGGAACATCTTATACATGGTATACTTCAATGGTTCACCCATTGTTGAACTATTTTGAATATATTATCATTTATTTTTATATAGTTCACCTTTTCATAAGGTCTGGACAGACTCAAAAGTTTTGGATCGTTATCTCAAAGTTGCTGGGCGGGTTAGCCTTAAAGGTGATGTCAGCAAATTGATATGCAGTCTGTACAAGTAGCAAAACTGAGTGTGTATGTACATTTGATGCTCTTTGTTTGTATATATATACATTTAGATGTTTGGGGTGCTCACTGATCATTAGCAGCAGGTGTAGGTCCAAGATGTTAGATTTAGAGAATCTGATCTTACTTTATAAAGACATGTACAACTATGAAAGATAAAGTCCTCTTTCCCAAAGAAAAGATTATGTATTACATGCTACACTCTTTATACATACAAAGATTAGCATGTCTTTTAAGCTCTTTCCGTTATAGGGTATTTGTTGTTTTTGAATCTTGATTCAATTCATTTGAGTTATTTATGGTTGATGTTGTTCTTATTTGGTATTATTTTTTTTATTGGGTTATGATTTTTGATCAAAATTCTTTAGGATCCAGAAATTTTTAGTATTTGCTTCTGTTTGCTATCTATTTGTGAAAGTAGATTAGGAAATTACTTTACATTACTTATATATAGAAGAGGCCTAAAGCAAGCTGCAAGAGGTTGTCCTGCCAGCTTAGATCAGTGTCGCAGTATGTCGACTGCATGAATAAAAATAGCTAATCATAATTAATCATGTGGATACTATTTGTTGGAAAATGCTATTCGAATGCGTGCTACATTATTCAAGTTGAATTGGTGTCATATAATGGCATGGATGCAAATAATTAACGTGGTTGCTCTGATTTATGTTTTGTGATTGAAGCATAGTTGATGATATAAATGCAGGATGATGTTTTAATTAATATCAACAAATAAAGAAAAGACTACATAGTGATTAAATTGCTTTCTTAATGAGTTTTGTTTCCTCCACATTGTTGCCATCTTCCTCATTTTTTGCCTCTGGATAATACGATAAATTTTAATTACCCTTTTGTATTCAACTTTGGTGATTCAAATTCATATACTAGAGGCCTCGTTGCAGGCGTTGGTGATCATTTAGAGCCACTTAATGGGAAAATTTATTTGAAGAATCCATCTGGGAGGTACTCTTATGGCTGGTTCAAACGTACTTCCTGCCACTGTATTATATGTTAGCCCCTTTTTTTTTTGAAATTTAAGTTCCTCAGTATTTTAGGTTCAAGAATTGGGTTTTGGAGATTCAAGCAAAGAGTAAGTTTGAACATGTTTTTGATTATCAGTGTTCATTTGAACACATCAGAATCCTATAACTAGTGAGATATAATTTGATTTTTGCTTAATTACCAAGTTTATGGTTGTCTGTGTGTCCATTTTCATAAAGTTCTCTGCTGTTGATAGTTTCATAAAATTTGTGCTTAATTTGTAAAACCAACGAATATAATAGAAACAAAACATAATTGTTGAATGATTCAACTAAATATCTCTTTATTAGTCTCGCCACATTAATGCAGGTTAAAAAAGAATAAGTGTCATTACTTTGTCACAATAGCTCAATCTAATGTAATTGTGTATCTCCTGAACCTGCGAACATGAATATTTGAGGTAAGTCAGTAATAATATGTTAGGTGTAAAAATTTTTTTGTATCAAGTACTTTGATGTATTGTATCTTACCTAATATCTCTTTTTAGACGATGTTTTTGGTGTATGTTCCCTTTTTTTTGCTTTGGATGCTCCGTCATAACCAAAATCTTTGTCGTTGATATTGATATTCCTCTTGAGAGTGCAACATACAGCTGTCCATGTAAAAAAATATGTTGTGGCAAGTGCAAGACAATAGTTGGTTGTAATACCCTGTATTTTTCAAGCTTAATTTAACTCTAAGTACACGAGTTATCCTATATAAAATTTTTAAAGTACTACATATTTTTTAGTTTAGAGCTTACCATTGCATAGGAAATTCAGTCAGCTTTCTAACGATATAAAATTCGCCCAAATCCGATACCCGGGTGAAGTGTTAGAGCCATTTTTGTAAGACAGTGTACCATCTGGAATATCAGCGTGTTGTGGAGGTTAGTGACACGGTGCGATAGCGCCGTGTCGCGCCAAGGGCCTAGGTCAAAAAAATTTGATGAAAATTTAAAGTTTTCGTCCAGGGTTAAACTAGTCTTTTTCCATGATTTTAATACTCCCAGATATGGGATTTAATCCCTAAAAACATTTTAAACCCATTCTTTATTAACTTTTCCCCAAAATCAACAATCTCTCTCTCAATTAGCAAACCCTAATCTTCAAGCAATCCAGAGCAAATCTCAAAAAACTCAAGAATTTCTCCAGGAACCTTCAAGAATTAACATTCCAAGGTATGTTAGGTGTTCATCTATGGGTTCCTTTCATCCATAGAGTCCAAGAATCCATTTTTAAAACTACAAGTTATAGAGTTATGATTCCATGCTTGAAATTGATTTTACTCATGTTCATGATAGTAATTGGGGTTCAATTTATGATTAATTATAAGTTTCCATGAAGTTAGAATAGTTTATGTGATTAATTGTATGAATGGCATACTAATCCCTTGAATTTGCAATTAAGTATTGTATTCATGATGTTCATGTGTTGGCCATTATCATGTGAAATAATTCATGCTCCCCAAGTGTTTGTTAAAATGCCTATGTGAAGTCAATAGTGAAATCATTACATGTCATTATGTGGTCCCAATCATGTACAAGCTTATGCCCTATAAATGTTTGATAAAATGTCTCTATGAATGAATTGTGGATAGGTGTACATTGTTACGTTTCTCAAGATCATGCTATGCTTTACTTTTCATGCTATCGAGTCCTAGGGGTATCTAATACCCAAAAATCTTAGCTGTTTACCTAGAGCTATAGTATATATAAAATAGTCTCAGTAGTGTCACAATCACTAGTACTCAGTCAGTTACAGAACCCAGATACTCAGTATCAGTCCAACTCAGTCAGTTAACATGATCGGTAATAGTTTGGTTTAGTCTAACCATTAGTGTCATTCAAATGGGAGTAGGATTCAGCACCGAGTGAATCCAAGGATGGAGGCTCACCTGCCAGTAGAGGGTGTGATCCTTAGAAGCAGTCCTTGTATTCTAGAACTACGTAGCTAGTATAAGTTGAGACATCAACCTACCAGTTGAGGTTTGATGAGGTGTTTTAACCTGCCAGTTGAGGGTTTCACTATTCTCATTAGAGTACCTGCCAGATGAGGGTAAATCTTCAGCTTGTCTTTACCCGTGTCACGGTACTGATACCCTTCTAGTTGGGGTTACCGATTTGACCTAAATCTTTTCTGAAAAGGGGTATGTCGGTTAAATGATTACTTCCCACAGTCTCAGTTTCAGTCTTAGTATAGAACTTAGTTCAGTTCTACAGAATTAGGACTGTCAGATATAGTTACTCAGTTATCAATAATTCAGTTATCAGTAACTTTAGATACCAGTTACTCAGTTATCAGAACTCAGTATTCAACTTTAGTGAAAGCTCAGATACAGTATACATATCTTATATGCATAATATTGCATACTCAGTATTTATAGCAGTTTCAGTTATCCATGTACTCTTATATTCAGTTACTCTATATCATACAGTCAGTTATTGTTTATGCATATAAACCCTTGCATTCAGCCTTACCTCATCTAGCATATCAGTACATTCCACGTACTGACGCATACTCTTTTTTTCCGCTATGATGTCTCATATCATAGGTTCGGACGCTTAGGTTCCCGACTGTACATAGGTAGACTCAGATTTAGCCAGTAGTATCAGATTTAGTAGTGAGTCCTCACCTATCGAGTATATGCTTTATTTTCTTCTTTTTAGTAAGTTTAGTATTTCATTAGTCTGAGTTAGTTGGGGGCTTGTCCCATCAACTCCACATTTAGACAGTTCATTTAGAGTCTTTTCATACTAGATTAGCTTAGATAGTATTTCAGTTTTCAGATGATATTACAGTGGTTATTTTATCAGTATTCAGATTTTGAACCTAATGGCATTTCAGCCTATATTCCACATTTTTATATGGTTATTATTCAGTGCTATAATAGGTATCAGTCATGGGTTAGCTTGTGGTCCTTTGGGGTTGTAAGCACTGTATAGCATCCGTGGTATAGACTCGGGGTGTTACATTGGTATTGTCTGTCCCTGTGCTTTGTTTATCGTTATTAAAAAGCATAGTCACACTAAAAATTATTTTCTAATGAACTTGAACGGGTAACCTTCATTTTCAAGAGGTGAAAAAGAGGTAGTTGTAGAAGAGTCTTAATTAAATTAAATATATATATAAGGGAAATAACTAAATAACTTTTTTAAAGAATATTTTCATACAGTATATTTTGTAACTTCTTTTTTCCATACATAATGAAAAAGAAAACATACTAACATTGGTTCTTTACATATTTTCATCTTACCATATATTTTAGGATTCTTTAATTTTTCAATATTAAATAAATAATAATTTGAGAAAAATAGTAAAAAGATGATTTTGTTTATTGTGGAGACTTTTAATGAAGGGTAAAAAGTTCAAACAATATTTCTAAGGACCTTCTGATAATTCGTTAATTTGACAACTTACTAGCATCTTTTAAGCCTAAATTATTATGCTTTTCCATTGATTTGTTGTTAATAATGGGAAGATGAGCAAGGAAACTTGATAAAATGAGTTGAGGAAAAGTTAAAAGAGAGAAAAAATGTGAAAGAGATGAGCTAAATGCTGGAAATTAGGCCCAAGAATCGACCCTCAGTTACCATGATCATGGCCTGAGGGTCGCAATCATGGTCAACAGTCAAGTCAACCAATGATGATCGTGAGATGATCACCGCGACCGCGGTATCACCAACATAGTTAAGAGCTGTCGATCACTATAAGATGAAAATAAAGCAAGGTGGTATTCTTGTAATATTTGGCAAATATCAAATTGGGACAAAAATAGGGGTTTATAATTTATTTTCATCCATCTTTTATCCTATCTTTCATCTTTACTTTTTATCTTATCTCTTGGGAGCTTGAGACAAAAACAATTTGTACTAATCCTGTTCTAAGAAGACATTAGAGTTACTCTTAAGTGAAGAATTGACAAATTTCATTGAAGATTTATTAAAATTTAAAGTGTGGATTGACATTCTCCTTATCTTTCATGAATCAATTTGATAGAGATTTTGGTATATTTTTGTTTATTATCTTTATGAGTTGCTAGTTCTTCCTCTTGGGGTTATGCTTGGATATGGTGTAATTTATGCAAGGGTGTTGTTTATGTATCTACCTAATTAGTTGTTTGTTATGGGTTTTGCTATTACTCCATAGTTGAAATGAGATTTGTGGGTGAAAACCTCAAATTGACTTTGATCCCACATCATTCTTGAAAGAGGAATGTGGGTGATGAACTATTTCATACTAATTATTTTCTTAGCATTATCATAGAAATAAGGATGTTATGTGATTTAGCTAGCTTTATGGGCATCATCCTAGAATTAGAGATGCTAAGTTGAGGTTTTGCATTGGTAAGTATGGGATGCTCATGAGATATTTGAAAGAATCCATGAGTACAATTTAGTGTTTTATTCAAAGACTAACTTTAATACTTTAAATCTAGCCTACTCATGACTCCTAGCTAAATTAGAATAAATTCTCAATTACCCATGGATGAATTCACACCTAGAATGGCATAACCCCAAGATCCGTTCCTAATTGATTATACTCTAGTTATTCTTAGCCTCGAGTTAGTCTTCTAGAAGTCCTAAAATTGTTATACTTTTGAAAACATTCAAAACCCCCCAAAATGTTTGTATCCGTATTTGAATTTAGCAACTAACTTTTATTTCTAACTTACTTGATCACCATTCACATTGTTCCTCGTCGATTCAATCCTGACTCAAAGTTGGGCAATTATATTGACAACGATCGCCTTGCACTTAATTTGACGTGTAAGTTGAGCATTATAAAAAATGACGCCATTGCCGGAGAATAATTTGGCGTATTGAGTTAGTTTAAAATTTAGTTTACTTGTTTTGATTCAAACTTTTGAATATGTGTTTGTGATTTTGTTTTGTTTCTTGTGTTAGGTAGATTTTTGTTTTTGTTTATTTGTTACTATGACATCTTGGAATGAATATGAGTTTGGTGATTGCAAATCTTATCTTGATGATCTATGTCCATATAATTATGGACCCCACTTTTGGCAAAATTGTAAATATGCTTTTCGAAAAGAGGTGTGTGCACCATCTCGATCCTATTAAGAGTATGACTTTTATTTATGTGGTGATCGAGATGGATATTAGAGTGATTGTCCAATTGTCCCCTCCCTTAGTTATGCTAACAAAAATGCTTGTTCTTCTTATGAGTTTGATACGTCTCATGACGTGATAAAAGAAGAACAACATGGTAGATACAATGGTGTTGAAGCAATGCTTCTAACTCTCTTGTATCAGTGACTAAAATGGAGGAAGATGTGCATCACTTGTATCAATCCATGATGGTATTTGGAAAGAAGAGTGAAAAAAAAGAAGAAGTGGGTGAGGAGGTCGATATTTCAAGTTCCATGGATATGTCTAATCTTCAAAATAAGGTTTATAAGGAAAATATATCAAGCCATGTGGTTGATGGGTGGACTTGATGTGGAATAATTCTTGGTGATTTGCCAACCAACCGAACCAAAAATAATAAAGGATGTCAAAATTGAAGAACCAATACTAGAGTTGAAAGAAAAAACCAAGCAAATCCTTTGTAAAGACTCTAGTTCATTTTGGGGTAAGTTGTCAAGAAGAATGTGACTCCAAAATTAGGAATACGACCTCATTCCAACCACTTTTCGACATTATTCTTGATGGATGTGATGAAAGTCAAACCACCCGAGCAAATAATAAACGTTAGATATGAAGAGCAAGATTCTTACATTTTGGAGTTTGCCATTCCAAAAGGGAGAAATAACGTCCCTCACTTGAAGGCCGATAAGTAAAAAATCCAATGTTTGACAAGTGATTTTTTGATTTTCTCACCGATACCCAACGAGCCTATTTGGAAGTTTGATATTAAGTTGGGTAAAAGGTTTAAGTCTTCAAAGTGGTGCGATAGAATGTGTATCCTTGTGCCCTTAGCTTTTCCCAAAGTACCTCAAAGATATATTGATCTAAAGTTGGGCTGATGATTGAAATATTCTAAATGGAGACATAAATGATAGTCAAAAGATGTCATGCTGTGACTTTAAGTAAAGCGCTTCTCAAGAGGCAACCCAAGGAATTCTTCATGATGTTTTCTAATGTTTTGATTTAATTTTCAGCTTGTTTTTGGGTGTTTGTAGGTGATTAAGTTGGAAAGGGTATCTCAAGAATGAAACCCCAAATAAGTATATTGGACTTTCATTTTATCAGTTTTCTCTCTTAAATAAGATCACAAGGTATGATCCTTAGTTAAATTTTCTTTTAAGTATGAATAGTGATTACATTCAATGACTACTTTTGGTTTAAATTTAATTTGTTTGAGCTTAATTTTGTTGAATATGGTTGTTGGGATGAAATTTTTTGAATATGTGCATTGTTTCAAATGCTCAATTGCAAAATTCTTGCTTCCATATTCTAGTGCATACCATGTGTTCGATGAAACACCCACTTGTAGTTTGTTTACTTAATTGTGTGGTGGGTGATTTAATTGGGTTAGTATGATTACAAATGGTGTGTTTGCTGATGAATTGGTGCATTGAGCTTATTCACATGTGTTGTTATTCTATTTTTCTATCTCTTACCTTTTATGCACAACACACATTTGTTAAAAAATGTTGATAAGAAAGAAACACCTTATGTGCTGTAAAGATTAATGTGAACTTTCTTGGGGCGTTATGTGATCATTTTTGGAGCATAGTTTTGAGTTTAATTGGTCTTAAATATAGGATGACCAGTGGTTTTTGGTTGAAATTATTGATGAATGTTGGGTCCATGGTTTGATCGAGTAATGTGCTTATCATAGCATCTCCGGGTGTAGTCTAAGTAACTCGAGAGACATGAATGCTTGCCTTGCCCTATAATAGATTGGGTGACCCCATTCTTAAGGTTATAGGGTCGTTTATGTTTCTATTGACATCATGAGTGTTTTATGAGCTAAATGGATGATATGGGAAGTTGTGAGGAAAGAATCCCATAAAGTGTAATGATAATGTGGCCTTGCATTCACCTAAGCTTTTCTTCAATTATTTAGGAAGAGGCAAAAGTTCAAAAATACTTTCAAAATGTCATTGGTAAGAAATAAAATGATTTTGAGAAAAACTTAAAATATAGTTTTCTTTTTGAGAAAAGATCAAGGATGTTTTTGAGCTTTCTTTTGAGTGAGACTATTAAATTCAATTTTGGCTCTCTTTTTACAAGGATGATTCCTTGACTTGGAATAACTTATTATTTCTTAAACTGCTCAAATTGGTTCGGATACTTACTTTTTGCTCTATGAGTACGATGCCATGTGTGGTGAGATTTTTTAAATAATTCTTGTTCATATGTGTAGTCTAGAATTTGACCCGAGTGTGTTCAAAGTGAAATCCTAGACAAGCATAGTTTGGAGGATGACCCGAGGCCATTTTTGACCCGTCACATAGATAAATTCCCACCTTAATATTTTTTCCTAATTAACCCCTTTGAGCCTTTTGACCCATTTCTCTTTCTTTTTGTATGATAACCTTGCTAAAACACCTAAGCTCTTTTTAAATATCTCTTTTGGCACTTAACCACCTTTGATGCATTGCATGATTTGAAGAAATGAAATATAGGTGAAAGCCTAAGTTTAGGGGGATGAATGTGAAGTGCTAAGATGATCCAAGAAAAGAGTATGTAAGGTGGTTAATTCATGTGCTTAAGAGACAAAAGACACACTTGATGGTAAATTTGTATAACCTATCCCATAGAACTCAAAGAGAAATGAGACAAATGGGGGGCTTAGTTTGAATATTTTGGAGTGGAAGGGGTTGAACGATTACATTTAAGGAGGTCTTTTAGTTACTTGATCTATATATATTCCATCTTGACCCGTAAGACCTTGGTGATTCCAAACTAGGTAAGTCTATATTAGTAGCGAAAAACACAAAGGGCAAGCCTATGGTTCTACTCGTTGTGATTAAATTTCTTTGCGATAGTGAGTGTGAATTCTTTCATTATTTGAGCTCTTTTAGAAATTTCAATGTCTTATGTGTGCGGATCTAACTCTTGCTTGTGAGCGGCATCGATACTTTGGGGTAGATGGTGAAATTTTACTCTCGATTTGTGTAAATGAGTGAAGTAAGTTGCATTGTAAAGATTGAGTCAATCTTTGAAAAGTTTGTGTCTTCTCTTAAGATGATTTGTTTATTTGTAAGGTTCATTTGATACAAATTTGCATCCTTGCTTCATAAATATGTGCTTATTGAAAAAATCTGGTTTACTTGTTGCCGTGACATGTTTGGAAAGTCGTTATAGAGCTTTATTGCCTTAATCCTTTAGTATGGCTTTTCTTTGGGTGGAATTGAGTTAAAAACTATATCTTATTGAATTATCCTCATTTGCTTGAGGACAAGCAATAGTTTAAGTTTTGGGGGTGTTGATAAGTCGTCAATTTCACAACTTACTAGCATCTTTTAAGTGTAAATTATCATGTTTTTCTGTTGATTTGTTGTTAATTTCTTACTTAATGCTTATTGGTGTAGGTAAAAGTTGAAACGGGATGATGAGCAAGGAAACTTGATAAAAACGAGCTGACGAAAAGATAAAAAAGAACAAATATGAAAGAAATAAGCCAAATATTGGAAATCAGGTTGAAGAATCAACCCTCAATTACCGTGATCGTGGCCTGAGATTTGCGATCGTGATCAGCAGTCAAGTCAACCAATGACGATCGCGAGATGATAATCGAGATCTCGATATTGCAATAGTAATTAAGATATGACGATCACGATAGGTCAAAAAATAGAGCAAGGTGGTATTTTTTTATAATATTTGGCAAATGTGAAGTTGGGGCAATAATAGGGGTTTATAACTCATTTTCATTCACCTTTTATCATATCTTTAATCTTTGCTTTTTATCTTATCTTTCGGGAGCTTGGGACAAAAACAATTTGTACTAATCTTGAGCTAAGAAGACATTAGAGTTACTCCTAAGTAAAGAATTTATAAATTTCATTGAAGATTTATTGGAATTTAAAGTGTGAATTGACATTCTCCTTATCTTTCATGAATCAATTTGATGGAGATTTTGGTATATTTTTTATTTATTATCTTTATGAGTTGCTAGTTCTTTCTCTTAGGGTTATACTTGGATAGGTTGTGATTTATGCATGGGTGTTGTTTATGTATCTACCTAATTAGTTATTTGTTGTGGATTTTGCTATTACTCTATAGTTGAAATGAAATTTGTGGGTGAAAATCCCAAATTCACTTGGGTCCCACATCATCCTTGAAAGAGAGATGTGGGTGATGAGTAATTGTAAACAACTATTTGATACTAGTTATTTCCTTAGCATTATTATAGAAATAAAAATGTTATATGATTTAGCTAGCTTGATGGGCATCATCCTAGAAATAGGGATGCTAAGTTGAGGTTTTGGATTGATAAGTTTGGGTGCGCATGAGGTATTTGAAAGAATCCAGGAGTGCAGTTTAGTGTTTTGCTGAAAGACTAACTCTAATACTTTAAATCTAGCCTACTCATGACTCCTAGCTAAATTTAAATAAATTCTCAATTACCCATATATGAATTTACACCTAGAATGGTATACCCCTAAGATCCATCCTTAATTGATTATACTCTAGTTATTTTTAGCCTTGAGTTAGTCTTCTAGAAGTCTTAAAATTGTTATACTTTTAAAAACATTCAAACCCACTCAAAATGTTTGTATCCCATATTTGAATTTAGCAAGTAACTTTTATTTCGAACTTACTCAATGGTATACACATTGTTCCTCATGAATTTGACTTCGATTCAAAGTTGGGTAATTATATTGACTATGAACGGCTTTCACTTAATTTGACGTGTAAGTTGAGCGTTATCACCTTCACACTTTTAATATATTAGAGATCAAGTAATAATATAAGCTAAATTACTGGCACAACAATTAATATTGTGTTTAAATCATTAATGAGCAAGCAACAATTAATAATATAAAAAATTAGAAGATTTTTATGACAAAAAAGGTAATGCAAGTTAACAAAGAGAACCAAGATAAGAGAACACAGAGAAGAGAGAACCTGGAGAAGAGACAAAATGAGAATAAATATGGATGAAAGAAAAATATGGTAAGGACAATAAAAAATCAAAATCAACATAGCTTTTATAGAAGTTGGTAACAGGTTCTTGTTTTACATAGAATAGGTATTGTATTGTTTTACATAGAAGAGGAATAGTTTTGATCCTATTTTGCATGAAAAAATTTATGTTAATACCTATAAAAGACGAAGAAGATTTTTTTTTTTTAATTTTGGCTAAAAGCGTGAGAAGCATAATTTAAACTTTTTGAATTTTTTGGGATTGTTTTTTTTAATTTTGGCAAAAAGTGTCAGAAACATGGTTTAATATGGTTTAAACTTCTTGATTTTTTTAATTTTTTGGGTTTCACGTTGGGACAAGAGAAGGGGTTATTAGATTTAGGGTTTTGTGTTGTCTACTTTTAGTTAGGATGGTTAGTTGTTTTTTAGATTTTTGATGGTGGAAAAGGAATCCTATTTTTTGAGGATTTTTTTAAATTTAATGTTACTAAAATAATAGGAGAAAGGCAAAAGATGATTTTATCTAAAGCATAAACTTTTAATGAAGGGCAAAAAATTTAAACGACATTTCTAAGGCCCTTTCACACTTTTAATATATTATAGAATAGATATAGTCTTTAAAGTTATTCTTGTGAGCAATCAAATTTTATTAAATATAAATCTGTACAAAATTTGGATTATGTTAAATTCAAAATATATTAGCCCCAAACAAATATTGAGGATTAATATAAGTGAATTAATAATTAATTCAAATATCAATGGATTTAACTAAAGTTTAATTTTTTATTGGGCGAGCCCATTAATTTGGGTTACAAATGATGAACCCACTTTGTTAAGTCCAAGATGTCATTATATTCTAGAGGCTCAATTTGGTACCACATGTCAAATGACATGGCACGCCAAGTCATGTGAAGGAGCTAATAAGACCACACCACATGCCAAAATGATGCAACATGCCCAATGAAATTAAAAGCCCATAAATTGTGCCATATCACTTACATCTAATTGGGTAAAAAGTTTTCAACGTCACCATGACTCTTTCCTCCCTACAACTATAAATAGGGGTCTTATAATTCAAAAAGAAAGAACAACTCTAACAAAAAAAGGAAGAGAGTGCTCGTGGATCAAATACATCGATTTCTCTCTAAGATACAAATCAAGCATTCAAGTACATCCAGATTCAAGATCAAGACCACAAGATTCAAGAACAAGCCCAAAAACCCTTGAATTCAAGTATAAGTCAAGATCAAATCCATCAAATCCACAAACCAAGTTCAAATTCAAGATCAAGCTTGAAGCCCTTGAATTTATATTTGAAAAAGCAAATCAAAGGATTCATAGAGATTGTAACACTCACATATTGAAATCAATAAAACGATTGTTGCAATATTTTTTTTGTCTCAATTTTTATTTTCTCGACTAGAATTTTACTGTCCAATAAATTCTGGCATGGAAAGTGGGACTATCTCTACATCTCATATCAACTTTTCCAACTTCAAAATTTAAAAACAATGAAATGACTTCCAAGAAGGTAAGTTCTCAATCAACTGCTTCCAAGGTTGTTGATTTCAAATTCTCTGCTGAAGTAGAGAGCATCGTTGGCACTACTTTTGAAAGCTTTGGAGCTGTCACTGTAAGACCCTGCAGAATCCTAGCTTAATCCAGTTCTTTAGGGCATGAAAAGAAGTCCCAAACTTAGAAATTTCAGCTAAGTGTTTATACTTAGAATCATTTTTAGCCTTCATAATTTAGCGATCTTATTTTGTGACCCTTATGACTTTAAAATGACGATCCTTAGATTGAATCATGATCAGGTGTGTTAATAGGTCACTTTGGGTGAATTTTATATTTTTTAGATGTCGTTTAAGGCATTTTTGGGAGTCCAAAATAGTGGATCGACGTGATCTCGATGCGTTGCGCCGCCCATCGCATCAATCAAAACTTTTCACCAGCCTTCAGTGCAAATTCTAGTGAGCCAATATGATATCGATGCATCGCATTGGTTATCACTTCGGCCATTGATGCGGTAAGTCGGTCTGTGCATCATTGGACATATTTTTCAATAATTAAAATTCGCATCTAGAGGGGGTAATTGGGCCATTTTCCACATTATATCAGCCCTAAAACATTAGATTAAGCCTTTCTAAAGGCAGAAATTCGCTCATTATTCACAAATCCTCTTAAGAGCAAACCTTAACCCATCAAATTCAAGATTAAGTCCCAAGAAATTTACTACAACTTTCAGAGAATTAGCAATCAAGGTATGTTAGGTGTTCATCAAAGGGTTTCCTTCCACCCTTGGAGTTCAAGAACCTCTTTTAAAACTTTAAGTTAATTGGTTTCATGGATTTCATATTGAATTTGATTGTATTCATGATTTTGATGTTATTTGAGTTTAGTCCTTGATTTATTACAAGTTTCATGTGAAGTAATTAACATGTGTGTAGGGTTATGTAGATTTATGTTCAAATCCCTTGAAATAGGGAGTTAGGATTGTTAATCGTGATGCTTGCATGTTGGTTATTATTACTATGTGCATAAAGCATACCTCTCAAGTGTTTGACAAAATATTTAAATGGAAGCATTATTCACAAGATACTATTGTTGTGCTATTATAACCTTGCCATGTTTTACTTTCAATGCTATCGAGTACTGAGGGTATTTAATACCCAAAATCTAGCTGTTTACTTAGAGTTTTAGTAGCTACAGATTAGTAGTACTTAGTCAGTTACAGAACTCAGTGTAATTAGTCAGACAGAACTCAGTGAAATCAGTTCAGTTCAGTCAGTTAGCATGATCAGTAACAGTTCAGTCAAGCCTAGTACAGTCTAGAAATTAGTTCAGTATCTATTCAGTTGGGATTAGGAATCATCACCGAGCAAACCTAGGGATGAGGGAATTCCTGTCAGTGAAAGGTTTGACCCTTAGTACAATCCCTGTGTTACAAAGCTATGTAGCCAGCGTAGGTTGAGATATCTTCCTACCAGATAAGGGTTGATACATCTCGTATGAGTTTTCTTACCAGTGAGGGTCTACAAAATGTCTTCCTTCCAGATAAGGTTAACTCACAGCCATTGTTAGTATCCCTTCGCAAGGTGCTAACACCTTTATAACTAGGATCACAGGTTGGACCCCAACTCAGTTCATACTCGGGGTATGTCGATTAGATGAACACTCCCACAGTTATAGTTTCAGTTTCAGACTCAGTATAGAACTCAGTTCAGTTTTACAGGATCAGGACTATAAAAAACAGTCACTCAGTATCAGTAATTCAATTATTAGTAATCTTAGATATCAATTACTCGGTTATCAGAACTCGGTACTTAGTTTCAGTAAAACCTCAAATACAGTAAATATATGTATATACACAGTATTGTATACTTAGTATTTTACAGTAGTTTTAATTTTTCATGTTCTCTTATTCTGTTATTTCATATCATTTAGTCAGTTACTGTTTATACATATGAACCCTTGCATATCAGCTTACCTCATCTAGCCTACCAGTATATTCCACGTACTGACACATACTTTCTCTTTGCACTATAATATCTTATATCATAGGTTCAGACACACTAGCTCCTAATCGTACTTAGCAGCCCAACCTATCAGTAACAGATTTAGTGGTGAGTCCTCATAGTTCTAGGACAGAGTTATCATTTCAGTATTTGAGTAGTTCAATATATTCAGTAGTCATAGTTAGTTAGGGAACTGTCCCATCAACTCCATGTTCAGACAGATGAGGCTTTTAGGCTAGATTATTTCAGCCAGATGTTTAGTTTTTAATATTTATTTATCAATATTCATTATTTGTTTTCATATTATGAACCTTATGGCATTTTAGCCTATTTTCTGTATTATTTTAGTATTATTATTTAGTTCTCATAGCAGGTGCCAGTCATGGATTAGCTTGTGTTCCTTTGGGGTCATGAGCACTATGTGGCGTTCAGGGTGCAGACTCAGGGAGTTACAAACTTGGTATTACAGAAAACCGCATCTAGCAGAGTCTTGTGCATGGGTGTGTAGCACGCCACACTTATGGACAAGAGGCTACGAGGAATTTTTAGAAAAAGTTTCTCTTCTTTTAGTATTCATATCGTGCGAGTGAGGATGAGCTCAAATTAAACTCTCTGTCTAATCCAATATTTCCTTCCATTTACAGAATATGCCTCCCAAAAGAACCAATGAAAGAAGAACTGGAAATTAGCCAGTACCTCCGCCTATTCAAGTAGATCCCTTGGACGGGCATGTCTCCCATGCATAATTCAGAGCAGCTTTCACCACTTTGGCTCATTTTGTGGCAGCCTAGAATGAACGCCCAACTCCCGTTCATGACAACCCAGTGGCCAGTACTGCTACAACTAGAATTTTGGACCTCACCCAAATGAATCCTCCATCATTTACAGGGTCTAAGTTTGAGGAGGACCCATAGGAATTTCTTAAGATGGTGCAAAAAGTCACAGATATCATGGGGGTGAATTTCAGTGAGAGCGTTGAGTTAGCTGCATATCAATTATAAGATGTAACTCACACATGGTTTAAGTAGTGGAAGGCAGATAGAGGCGCTGATGTAGGGCTCGTAGAAAGGGAGGAGTTTGCTACTGCTTTTCTTGTTAGGTTCTTCCCACTGGAGTTGAGGGAAGCTAAGGTTTTGGAGTTTATTAATGTGAAATATAGAAACATGTCAGTGAAAAAGTATTCTCTCAAGTTTACTCAGTTAGCTAGATATTCCCCTCATGTGGTAGTAGATAGTAGATCTAAGATGAGTAAGTTTGTGTCGGGTGTGTCTAACAGTGTGGTCAAGGAGTGTAGGACCGCAATGATGATTAAGGATATGGATATATCCAGGCTTATGGTCCATGCTCAACATATAGAGGAGGCTAAGAATAAGTATAAGAAGAGGGAGAACAATAGGGCTAGAACAGGTAGCTTCAACTTCACTCAGCCTAAGTTAGAGGATGGAAATTATCCCCAATTTCACCCAAAATCTTTAGTTCTAGCTCCTTCCTTAGCCAGTGCCCTAGTGACAAAATTTAAAGATGGCAATAGAGATAGGGCACCATACCCTAAACCCCAGGGTAGTGTTAGCAGTGCCTAAATAAATCCTCTTTGCCAGAAGTATTGCAGGAACCACCAGGGTATCTACAGAGCTGGCAATGACATATGTTTTAGATGTGGCAAGCCAGGACATAGGTTCAGAGAGTGTCCTCAGGTGGGTTCACAGAGTCATCATAATCGTCCCCCAGTTCTATCTGATCGCATGAATTAGCAAGGTGCTGCTTCCTGTGCCAGCAGTGGGAAACGCCTATACAGACTCTATGCACTTCAGTCCCAACAATATCAGGAAAGTTCTCCTGATATGGTCACTGGTACTTTACAAGTTTATTTTTTGCATGTTTATTCTTTACTAGATCCAGGTGCTTCCTTGTCATTTGTAACTCCTTATATAGCTATTGACTTTGGAGTCAGTCCCAAAATCCTAGCAGTCTTTCTCAGTCTCTACTCCGGTGGGTAAATCTATCATAGCCTGATGGGTTTACAGGAACTGTCCAGTTATGGTATCTCAGAAATTTACTTCAGCAGACTTAGTAGAGTTTGAGATGACAGATTGTGATGTCATTCTCGGCATGGATTGGCTCTGTTCATTCTATTGTTCAGTTAACTGCAGAAATAGAATTGTCTATTTTTAGTTTCTGAATGAACCTATACTAGAATGGAGGGGTAGTACTTCTGCACTTAGAAGTTATCTTGTTTTTTTCCTAAGGGCGAGAAAAATGATATTTAAGGGGTATGTCTACTATCTTGTTCGATTTAAGGATTCTAGTTTTGAGACTCCTAGTCTTGAGTCAATTCCAGTAGCATGTGAATTTCTAGATGTGTTTCCCAAAGATCTTCTTGGAGTCCTTCCCGAGTGGGAAATTGACTTTGGAATAGATCTTATTCTCGATACTCATCTTATCTCTATTCCGCCATACAAAATGGCCCCAACAAAACTCAAAGAGTTAAAAGAACAGTTGAAGGATCTCCTAGATAAGGGATTCATTAGACCTAAAATTTCCCCGTGGGGTGCACCAATTCTTTCTTTAACATACACCAAGCTATATATTACGAGGATTGATAACTTAAAAATGCCTGCTAGCTGTTAACCCCCCAAATTTCAACATTTTGAGGGTAAAGAAAATCCAAAGCAACATGCCGCACACTATATTGAGACATGCAATAATGCTAGAACCTATGGTGATTATATTTTTAAATAATTTGTACGTTTTCTCAAGGGAAATACCTTCGATTGGTACACGGACCTCGAGCCTAATTCCATCGATAACTTGGAGCAACTAGAGCATGGGTTTCTGAATCGCTTCTATAGCATCAGGCGTACGATGAGCAAGAGCTCACAAATACTCATTAAAGAAAAGAAAATCCAATCATTGACTTCATCAATCGATGGAAAAATATGAGCCTAAACTGTAAAGATTGACTCAGCAAAACTTCTGTAATAGAGTTTTGTACTAAAGGAATAGACTGGGAGATTATCTATATCTTGCAAGGCATTAAGCCAAAATACTTTGAAGAGTCAGCTACTCATGCTCACAATATAGAGTTGAGATTTTCCTCTGCTAAAAAGAGAGTAGCACTATCCATGACCCTAAAAAGAGAAAGGATAAACAAGTACCCAAAAGATGGAGCAAGTTTATCCCCTAAGGCAACAATAAAGGATCTATGAATGTTGACGTGTTTCCTGTAAAGTTCACCACAAAGGTGAGCAAAAAGCAAAGTATGAATATGACTTCTCGAGTATGTTCAAATCAGAAGTTGACCTTAAAGGAGATGCAAGAAAAGGAATACCCCTTTTTTGATTTTGATGTTGGTGAAATTTTCAATGAGCTTCTTGAGCATAAGATTATTGATTTACCAGAGATCAAATGACCCGATGAGGCTAGAAGATTAATGACCCAAACTATTGCAAGTATCATATGCTCGTGGGTCACCCTCTAGAGAAATATTTTTTCTTCAAGGATAAAATAATGCAATTGGCAAATGAGAAGAAAATCTTCTTTGATGATGAGAAGACCAATTCTAATCAAATCTCTATTACTTTTAGCTCGCTTGATCCAGTCCAAATATACTTTGAGGTGCATAAGGAGGAACCCGTAGAGCATAACAACTCTCTCGTTGATAAAGGTAATGATGAAGGCTGGACTCCACTGACTAGGTAGAGATGCAAGAAGACAAGTCTACAAAATGAGTCATCTAAGCAGCTAACTAGAAGGAGGATGGTAAAGAAATCGAGGAAACAAAAGATGGTTGAGCTTCCAAAGAAGATGAAGATAATGGAACTTCACCACCAAAAACTACAACGTCCAGTGACTTTGGAAGAATTATTACCAAGTTGGTTCCTTACAAAGACTGCTCAAGTCAACCTTGAGGCATCTTGTTTTAATACTGCCAAAGAGAGGGCAAAGAGTGAAAATCTACCCATAAAAGTTCCTTTATCTTTTGAAAAGCTTGCTAAACCTTTTAGCCAAGAGGAACATGTATGTGATACAAAAATCACATTCATAAATAACAATTTTCTTCTTGGTGAAACCCTACAAAACCATTCCTTATACATTATAGGTCTAGTTCTAGGAAAGAAGATAAATAGAATCACAATAGATGAGCGATCCAGAGTTAACATCCTACCGATTCACATAATGAAGGAACTTGACATCGTTATTAGTGAACTTTTTGAAAGCCGTTTGATGATTCAAGGGTTCAACCAAGGGGGTAAGAGGTCCATAAGATCTATTAAGTTAGGGGTTCATATGACGATTTGCAATCAAATGCATTGATGCTTGTGATCGATGCCAAGACTTCATATAACATATTTCTTGGTAGGCCTTGGGTACATGAGAACAAAATTGTATTGTCCTCCTACTATCAATGATTGAATTATCTCAAAGATAGAGTAGAGAGAAATATAATTGCTGATGGTAAGCCATTCAATGAAGCCGAGTCATATTTTACTAATGCAAAATTCTACTTGAAGAATTATGTTCTAAATGAAAGAAGGATTGATGATGTTCCAATAACTAAGTGTGATGATCCTTAGATAACTCTATTGAAATGGTCGCCAGTAAGAAGTCTCATTCCCCTTCAAATAAAGAGAATGTCGTATTCTTGAAAAAAAGCTGACTCCTGTGCTCCGCAATGTATTAAAGATAAATAAGGATGAAGATCTTTCATCCAATACCCAAGATAATGTATGAAAGGGACTAAATCTACCTATCAGGCGGATTGACACAATAAAACCTTTCTTATAGCTACTTCAAAAGTCCGTGGCTCAAAATTTTTCATAAGATATGAAACTACCGATAAAACATATAAAATAAAGCTTTGATCCAAATGCTTACAAGTTATTTGTAAAGGCTGGATACAATCCTGATGAGCCATCAAGGTTGCGCAAACTTCTATCAGAAAATACAACCAGGAAGGCACGTGAAGGCCTAGGGTACACGTTGCCACCTCCAATTTGCATCTTTAAGAAGGGTATTTAGCAACTATATCACTGTAGAAGAGAAGTCCACTGCTTCCTATAATAGGACTTTTATATTTGATCGGCTTGGAGAATCAACCGTAAAAAATTTTGTGTTTGAGAGGTTAGGTCCACTAAATACAAAGAAAAGATGTGAGTGCCAAAGAAGTTGTCTAAACACAGCCAGACACTCTTCACCTAAGTTTTAGAAGGATTTCAAAAGTTTGATTACTTCTAAAATAATGCAACTAATATATCTTGTGGTTTCATGCTAGGAGGTGTTAAAAGCAAAGGCTTATACTGTGGTTTATACCAAGAAATACAAGGAAGATGAATAAAGTATTGTCTCCTCATACCATATTACAACCCAAAGTGATAATGATGTCTCATCTTAAATAAAGGTTGATGAAGAGATGGAGGATATTGCTTGATATTACCATATATCTATCAATGATGATGATCTGCAAGAGAAGGAAGATTTTGGAGATGCTCTGTCACAACTTGAAGAAGGAGTAGAGGCCACAATAGATCCCTTGAAAAAACTCAATCTTGGCACTAATAAAGACCCAAGACCAATTTACTTGAGCTCTTTTCTGGAAACGGATGAAGAAATCTCTTATATGGACTTACTCAAAGAATATAGAGATGTATTTTCTTGGAGTTATAAGGAGATGCATGGCTTACATACAAAAGTAGCAATCCATCAGTTGCCAGTTAAGAATAAAACTCGTCCTATTAAGCAAGCAAAGAGGTTCTTTATGCCAGAATTGATTTTATTGATCAAAAATACAGTTAATAAACTCATCAAAGTTGGATTTATTCATAAAGTTAAATACTCCATGTGGATTTCTAGTATTGTTGTTATGCAGAAGAAGAATGGCCAAATTTGAGTCTATGTCAACTTTTGGGATCTCAAGAACGCCTGCCCTAAGGATGATTTTCCAATCCTTATACCAGAGTTGATGGTTGATGCTACTAATATTTATGAGGTGATGTCCTTCATGTATGGTTCATTCGGCTATAACCAAATTTGCATGGCACTAAAAGATAAAGAGGTCACTGCTTTTCGCATGCCCAAATGTATATATTATTACAAGATAATTCCTTATGATTTGAGGAACGCTGATGCCACTTATCAAAGGTCTATGCAAAACATATTTGATAGCCTGCTCCATAAAAATGTGGAGTGTTATGTTGATGACTTAGTGGTGAAATCAAGAAAGAGGAACGACTACTTAAAAGACCTATGAATGGTAATCGAGTTACTCTGAAGATATCAACGTACGATGAATCCATTGAAGTGTGCCTTTATAGTTACTTCTGGAAAGTTACTTGGCTTTATTGTAAGACATAGAGGAATTAAAATTGATCAGTCCAAGGTCGATGTGATTCTAAAAATGCCTAAGCCTCAAAATATTCACTAGTTAAAAAACATTCAATGAAGGCTAGCATATTTAAAGAGGTTCATCTCAAACCTGGCCGGAATATGTCAACCATTTAGTCGACTCATAAAGAAGGATGCTTTTTTTGAATGGTACCAAGCTTGTAGTAAGGCCTTTGAAAGTATCAAATCATAGCTGATGAAGCCTCTGATTCTTGCGGCACCGATACCAAAAAATTATTGATACTATTCATTGTGGCACAAGAAAGGTCAGTTGGAGCACTACTAGTACAAGAAAATAGTAAAGAAAAAGAAAACTCTCTCTACTATCTAAGCTTAATGATAACACCAAATGAGCTCAATTATTCTTGAATTGAAAAGTTGCATTTGTCATTGGCCTTCGTAATAAAAAATATGAAACACTACTTTCAAGATCATGTCATTCGTCTTGTGTTTAGGGCAAATTCTATCAGATTTATAATGTTGAAACCAATCCTTAGCGACCGACTTGCAAGGTGCTACCTTCAGTTTTAATAGTTTGAGATCGTGTATATCCCCTAAAAGGCTATAAAGGTATAAGCGTTGACAAACTTCTTGGTAGACGAACCGATACCCGATGATTGGGAATTAATTGATAAACTTTATGATGAAGATGCAATGGTTATTGAAGTTACATCCCCATGGAAGATATACTTTGTGAGTTCCCCACATCAAGGTAGAGTTGGTGCTGTTGTGGTGTTTGTCACTCGATAAGGAGAGGTCATCCCATACTCTTTCACCCTGATAAATCATTTCTCCAATAATGTTACTGAATATCAAGCGCTAACACTCAGATTTGAGATGGCAGTTGACATGAAAAAACTATAATTGCAAGTCTTTGGTGACTCTCAATTGGTGATCAAACAACTCTTGGGAAGCTATGAAGTAAAAAATCCAGAGTTACACCCATATTATAATTATGCTTAGAAGTTGATGGGATGGACTGGAGAAGTAACGGTGCCAAGAATGCGTTGTACCACTGCTGAATGGGTAGTACTACTACCGAAAGAGGATAAGGATATATAAAGTAAAGTTGAACACCTCATCGTGGTGTCTGAAGTCGTAAAAGAAGATTGGCAACAACCTATCATTGACTATTTTTGTTATGAGATACTTCTAGAGAATCCAAGGAGAAGGACTGACATTCACCATCGTGCAACTAGATTCCTTTACTATCAAGACACATTATACAGAAGATCATTTGAAGTTGTACTCTTGTGATGTTTGAGAGAGGAAGAAGCAGTTCAAGCTTTGCAAGATGTACACTTGGGAGTTTGTAGATCTCATCAATCTGGACCAAAACTTTATTTTTACCTTAAAAGGATGAGGTATTACTGGCGAACGATGGTGAAAGATTGCTTAGACTATGCTAGAAGATTCCAAGCTTTCCAATTTTTTGCAAATTTCGTACATCTACCTCCTGAAGTACAACACCCACTATAACATCTTAGCCATTCAACGCTTAGTGATTGGATGTTGTTGGATTATTACCAAAATGTATTGGTGGACACTTGTACATTTTTATTTGATAGATTACTTCTTAAAATGGGCCAAAGCTATTGCTCTTAAAGAAGTAAAGAAAGAAAATATTGCAAACTTCATCCAAGTGAATTTTATCTACTGCTTTGAAATCCCTCAGTTCATAATAATCAACAACGACAAGCCATTTGATAACAAGTTAATGAACAAAATTTGTGATTACTTATGTTTTAAGTAGCGTAAATCTTCTTTGTACCATGCTTCCGCCAATGGTATAGCCAAAGCGTTCAATAAGACTTTATGCAACTTATTAAAGAAAGTCATCTCCAAATCCAAATAAGACTGGAATAAATGAATGGAAGAAGCTTTGTGGGCATATAGGAAAACTTACGCACATCGACGCAAGCAACTCCATACTTATTTTTTTTTGGAGTTGAAGCAGTCCTGCCATCTGAGCATTAATGATCTTCTTTAAGACAGGCTATTTAAGAAGAACTCACTGAGGAAGAAAATGTTGAGTTGCATCTCACGGAGTTAGAAGCTCTTGATGGGAAGAGGTTAGAGGGTCAACACAATCTTAAATGTATTAAGCAAAACTATCTCTTTCTTTCAACAAAAAGGTTTGGTTGAGGTGCTTTCAGGTAGAGATCAAGTCCTTATAGTAAGAAGTCCCAATATTACTACTCGTAAGTCTGGAGGAAAATTCACCCCAAAGTAGGATGGACCATATATCCTACAAGAGGCATATTCAAATAGTTCTTACAAGCTTATCGATATAGATGGCATGAAAATTAACCCTATCAACACCAAGTTCTTGTAGAAGTACTATCCTTGAATAAAGATAACACTCTTTATGGCACGAGTATAAACTGTATGTTCACTCCTAGTGCACAAGGGTATAAACTATCTACTACTCAGAAAGAAGTTCGCTAGGTTGAAAACCTTAAAAGAGGTGGCCTAGGCAAAAAGTTGGGATGCAAAAATAAAAACACTTACCCAAAACTATGTTATGAATCGATCCTTTTCACTGAGGTATGTAGGTGCTTGGAATTTTATTCCGAGTTTAGTTGCATGAGTGTCAAAAATATGTATGTTTTTGCTTGATCTGCCATATGAAAGTTAAGGATAAAGATATTTAATTTAAATTTTGGGATTATATAAAAAATTGGTGGGTCAATAAGGGTAGCCCATCAAAATGAAATGGAGCTCCTTCAATAGGATTTGGAATATCCAAAGCCTACAGTTTGGGGCATAAATTTTTCGGACCCTCAATTATGAAGTTTACAAGTTAAAAGCTATAATTCTTAAGGCTACCAAATTGATATTGCAAGTCCAACTCAATTATAAAACAAAGACATGAAGTCAATGGCCAACAAGTTAGAAAAAGGAAGCCAAGATTTAATACCATAATGTTAGCACATCAAATAAGCGAGCAATTCTTGAAGATAAAATTCAAAAGAAATATTAAAGGAAATGTGCAATATAAAGAAAACAGAGTTTCTATTGCAACTAATAACTCCAACTACCTAATAAAATGCTAAAAGAAAGCGATAATAAAGTTTGAAGAAAAGGAAACTTCTCCTGTGACTAATCTAAGTACAACTTATAATTAACTAAATCTTTCAGACTTACTTCTTATTCTTTACAACATTTGAGGCATTTTCTGTTGCCAGGGAAATGCCTGAACACTTGTGAAATTATTCATTAGTAGCTGGAACTTCTGATTCTACCTCTTTAACTTTTGACTTGACAGCATCTCGATGAGCTTTTACATTATTTACCTTTTTTCTCGTCTTCTTAAGAGATTTTCACACAATCAATACTTCTTTAGATTTCCCATTTTTTTCCTCAGTACAAGCTCAAGATGCTTTTTGACTTTCAAATATGGATTTGAATTTTTAATTATTACGGTTTTATCAACAAGGTGGATCATACTTAGTCATAGAAAGTTGTAAGCTCGGAGAAAGACCCCAATAAATTCTGGAATGAAGAAATATTTACACCCATTCCACTCATCTCATTATGTATGACTTTGATGTTATCTTAAATAAAAGAAACACGATCCATAGTGAGGCTCGTGCGTTTGGTATGGATACTAGCCTAAAATTTAATGATAAATTCCCTTTTAAGATCTGAGACAACCTTTTTGCCATAAAAAACAAACATGGTTACCACTGATCTCTGGGAGAAGTTTGATTCTACATTTGTTTTGACTTTATCGTGAGGACTAGAAGTGACCTCTTTGGATGGAGAACGTAACTCTCTTGAGTCTAGACCTACTACAGACTCACTACTATCTTGTGGCTTACTTTAGTGAGGATCTTTCAAAATTTGAACATTGGTTGGCTGTACACACAAAGAAAAACATCATATGAGGGGTATACAAAGGCGATTCATATGTTATGAAGTAGTAGAGTTAAGTCACTACCTTTTCAATGGCTGGCAGAGTCCTAGATGAATTATCATCACTAGCAAGAATCTCTACAAGGGAATTAGTGTCACCTAGCTTTTCCAAACATGGTTTTACCTTCTTCAAACAATGATCTCCAATGACTACTATCACTCTCATATTGACGTGTTTGTTTGTTGAAAAATTATTGAGTTTGGGTAGGTGGCTTCTTTTTTTGAGATTTTACAGATAGAGGTCCCTTGACTTTGTATGGAAATACTACCTTAGATTTCAAAATAGGAGGCTTAACCACAATTAGGACTTCTTCATCATGTTCTTGAAGAGTGTCGATAACAGGACCTACGACATTCACTAAAGATTGTATGTTAGCTTACAAAAAATCCCATGAACTTTGTCCCACAAAGATTTATACGTAGTAGAGGAGTACTTTTGCACATTAGGTGTGGCTGTAGAAAATGTCGCATTTTTTATGGATCCATATGACACATAAATATGATAGAATCTAAGGACTTCATAAAGTGATGAACTACGAATATCACTTTCTAAGCTGCTAGTCGGTTGAGAAGTTATGGCGATTTTAGTGAGAGCAGTAGAATACCACGATAGGTACCGCGTTGCGGTAAAGGACAAAATAGCAATTGTTCAATTTCTAGTTTAGAACCGCGATTAGCCCACATCGCGGTGGAGTTCCAGTTCACGTTCATCCTTTTCCAGCAAAGCACCACGATGGTACCGCGTTGCGCCAAGGTGCAAATTCATGATCATCCATTTTCCAGTGACGCACCGCAATGGCACCGCATCATGCCAAGGTGCAATTTTGCACTTTTCCATGGACTACACTTGTAGTGAAATTCTAGTGACTTAGCGTGTTAGCACTACATCGTGGTGATGGTCAAAATTAGGATTTTTTGTCACAAAAATTAAATTTCTTCCAGGGGTAATTTGGTTTTTTTTTCATGACACTAATTTGTAAATAACACGGGATTAAAGCTACAATAGCCTGTTAGGTCATTATTTTATTCAATTTCTCCCAAATCAAAAGTAGTCTCTTTCAAGAACAAAACCCTAGCCTTCTAAATTCAAGATCAAATCTTAAGAATTCACTATCAATTCTCACAATTCATCAACCCAGGTATGTTAAGTGTTCATTCATGGGTCCCTTTCATCTATAAAGTCCAAGTATCCAATTTTAAATTCAAATTTATGATCTTTTACAAGTTATTATGATTTTTAACCATGAATTCCCATGAACCTTGATTCTATCCTTGTTTACATGAAATTATCATTGTTATTCAACCCCACATGTTTTAATAATGTTATTAGCTAATTTAATTCATAATTAGTGATGTTGATGTTGAAATTATGCTATTACTACAAGCTTTAAACTATTCCCATGCTTAGCTTACACTATGCATATCAAGTGTTTGATGAAATGACTACAAGAATGAATTTTCAATAAATTCTTTCATATTATGTTCCCAAAGTTTTAGTACTCTTTTGCTATTATTGATATCGAGTCCTGGGGGTTATGAATACTTGTATACTTAGCTGTTTACTTTGCTTCAGTATTTTTAGATTAGTTTCAGACATGTTGTGAGCAATATCAGTTTAGTAAGTTATCATGATCAGTTAAACCTAGAATAGTTCAGTAATTCTGAGTCAGTTTAGTTGGGAGTAGGATTTAGCACTGAACGAGTGTCGAGTTGATCACTTTCCCATCAGTTAGGAATATATGTTAGTAGCAGTCCCTATACTCTAGAACTACGTAGCCAGCATAGGATATGAGGAGTCACCTGTCAGTTCAGGCTTGACTACCTCCAAGGGATCACCCGTCAGTTTATGCTTGATACCCTTAGTCCTTCGGGATAGTAAATTAGTGGATTCACTATCCAGTGTTAGTACCTATGGCTCGGTAATGAAACCCTTCCAATTGGAGTTACATGTTAGACCCCGATTAGCTCCGATTGGGACATATCGATTAGATGATACCTCCCAAAGTCTCAGTTCAGTATTCAGCGTACTTCAGTTTAGGCTTGTATTGATCATAGCATTCAGATATCAGTTACTCAGTTATTAGATTTAGGTATTTCATTTTACAGACTATTTTAGAATCATATTATATGCTTGGTCATGCATTCTCAGATTTTACAACATTCACCCATGCATATCAGTTATTCAGTTACTTCATGCTATTCATTCAGTAAGTTATTACTCCTATACAAGAAACCATTTATATCAGCCTACCTCATTTAGCATACCAGTACATTCAAAGTACTAATCACATACTCTTTTCTTGTGCTATGATGTATCATATCATAGGTTCAGACGCTCAATTCCCGAATTACGCATAGACTTTCCAGATTATCAACCGTAGCAGTGGTGAGTCCTCATATTTAGAGGATATATTATTTTTATCTTCATGCTTTCAGTTCAATAGTTAGTTGGAGTTAGTTGGGGCCTATCCCATAAACTTTTATTCAGTCAGTTTAGAGGCTTTCAAATATTTTAGACAGTTAGTCAGTTCTCAGATTTCAGTTTTCATTGTTAGATGTTTTATCAGTATTATCAGTTTTATTTATAGATTTTATCAAATTTATTAATTAAAACCTTTTGGCATTTCTCAATTAAATTCTGCATATGACCTTTTGTTATCAGTTTTACTCAGTGCTCATAGCAGGTACCAACTCATTGATTAACTTGTGGTCCCTCGGGACTGTAAGCACCGTGTGGAACCTAGGGTGTACTCTCGTGGTGTTACAATTATTTTTTCTTTACATGGGTAATGTTTCTTGCTCATAAGAATGAAGTATTCACTAATTTTGAGATCTTTTATAGAAAAGTACAAAGAGAAGTAGGCTACTTCATCACATATGTTCATAGAGGTCGTGAAGGAGAATTCAAAAACAAAGCCTTTAAGGAGTATTATGCCCGAAATAGTTACTCTAAAAACTTCTCTCCCTGATCCCCTCAATAAAATGGCATGGCGGAACCAAGAGACTGCAAGATTCATGCTTTTGGAACAAAATTTATCTAATCACTTCAAGGCAGAGGCAATAAGTACGATATGTCATATTCTCAATAGGTAGGGATGCTTATCGAATGGATCGGATGGACCATTACACTTAACAGTTTGGCTTAACGGTTATCAGTTTTAAAATATACAAATTCACTAGCCAACTGATAAAATGTCAGTTGGTTCGGTAACAGATAAATAATTATTGGGTAGTTTATCGGACATCCACAATTTCTACTTTAATGGAAACACCTTACAGAAAACACTAAACAGAAAAGAATAGCTAGCAATCTCAATCATAACAAATTTTCCAATTTATGTAGTATATGTTTCAAAGAGAACCGTCAACATTGTACACAAAAAGTTTCAAAAGTTTCATTTGCTCAAGCTATAGTACATTAATTTCTATTCACATTATGACATTCTTGAAACAATTATGACATACATTACAACAAATTAAGAGTTTGTGACACCCTCTAGAGGATTGGAATTTGAACTGTTTTTCTATGAATTACATAAGGATTCCAGCAAAAACTTTCATAAATAAAGTTTCACCCAATGCTTTCTTAACTACATCATCCACTGTGGCCTTGATCCTCGATCATCATAAATAAATGTTGTACGAAAAATTAATTCTACCAATAGGGAAGCAATCAAGCAATTTCAGTGGTCATCTCTGTAGAATTCAAAGCTAACAGTGAGCTTTAAAAAACACAAATAAAATCCTAGCACTAGAAAGAGTGAACACTTCTCTAAATTTCTAACAGTAATACTTCACGGAATTATATAAGGGTTAATTAGTATTTAGCAATGGGCCTTTAGGTTAGAATATAGATCTATTAGGTTTGAATTTATATTTTATAATAATATAAATAAATATGTATTTTATATATCTAGGTGAAAAATATAAGTATATAAGGTAATTATTAACGGGTTAACGGTTTATCCAATAAGGAAATTATGAAATACACCCCCACTCTAATAAGCCGTTAATTAAAAATTTTTAATTCGTTCACTAACTGTTTAGCCGATAAGCCAATATCAATAAACCAATAAGTCAATTTTGCGGGTGGCTTATTAGATATGGTTCGGTTTTGAACAGCCTGATCAATAGGTACCTCATCAAACCGATCCTTAAGCAGAGGTACCTCATCAAACCGATCCTTAAGCAGACAACTTATGAACTGTTGAGAGGAAACAAGCCTATCATCAGCTTTTTTCATCATTTTGGATGCAAATTCTTCATTCACAATAATGGTAAGAATAACTTGAGAAAGTTTGATCAATAAAGAGACGAATATATCTTTCTTGGTTACTCTCATACTAGCCATGCCTGTAGAGCCTATAATAAATGTAGCTTATGTGTTAAAAAATCTGTACATATTATTTTTGATGAATCTAAGACTATTTTTGTAAGCTTGAGTTTTGATAAGGAATAGTTAAATGATTTTCAGCTAAAGGTGGATCCTGACATAGCACCTAATCCTGTCACCTCTAAGTTGAACATGACTCAAGCAGAGTCAGCTCCGAGCACTAAAATAATAGAACAAACATTCCAGGGGAGTGGTGACATAGTGCAAGCTTTACAAATGATTTTATCATTAGAAATTCAAATGATTAGATGCAGAAAAGAGCTTCACTATGAAAATAAACATCAAAATGGCTTGTGTATCATGTTTGGAATCTAGTTGAAAGACCAAATAATTGCTTAGTTATTAGAACCAGATGGGTCTATAGAATTAAAGTGAATGACGAAGGTAAGGTCTTCAAAAATAAGGCTCGACTAGTAGCTCAAGGCTCCTTCTAGCAGGAAGGGTATTGAATATAATGAAACCTTTGCTTCCCTAGCAAGGTTAGAATCGATTCAAATTCTTTTAGCATTCCCTTCTTTTAAACATTTCAAGATATTTCAAATAGATATTAAAAGTGATTTTCTAAACAGTGTCATTAATGTATTAGTGTTTATCAAACAACCTCCAGTTCTGAAAATCCTTCATATCCTAAAAATATTTTCAAAGTCTCAAAAGCACTATATGGCCCCAAACAATCTCCAAAAGTTCAGTATGAGAGATTGAGTACTTTTCTATTAAATATAATTTTTAAAGAGGTAAAATAGATACTATTCTTTTCACTTAAAAATTAAACTCTAGCTTGTGTATCATACAAATCTATGTGGATTATATTATTTTTGGAAGTCCTAACAACTCCTTGTGTGAGAGTTTTGCTAATCGAAAGGAGAATTCAAAATGAGTCTTATGGGTAACTCACATTCTTCCTGGGATTACAAATCAAGCAAACTCCCAAAGGGACGTTCATTAGTAAAAGCAAATACACCAAGGAGCTCATTTCACAAGGTGCCTTTAAAAATATGTTGATGAAAAGATATATAGAGGAGTGATTAGATCCCTGGTCTACCTAATTGTGAGTTGACAAGACATTATGTTCAGTGTTTGCAATTGCGTGAGATTTCAGTCAGCTTCCAAAGAGTCTCACTGACTGCTGTCAAATAGATTATTTGCTATCTTATTGGAACCCAGAATATCAGATTATGGTACCCTCACACCTCAAACTTTGATTTAATTAGCTATTTAGATTCTAACTTTGTAGGAGATAAGACTGATCATAACTGTACTTGAAGGACCTCTCAAATTCATGGGGATGCTTTAATTTCATGGCATAATAAGAAACAAACATTACTTGCCTTATCAACCTCCGAAGCTGAATACATTGCCATTGGTAACCGTGGTACATAGATATTATGGAAAATACATCAATTACTTGATTTTGATTTATTATTTAAATTAGTGCCTATTATGTAGATAATACCAGTGTCATTAGCTTGTCTAAGTATACCTTGCATCATAATTGGGCCAAACATATAGATATTAAACATCATTTCATTCATGATCATGTTGAAAATTGTGACTTTATGTTAAACTTTGTTGACTCAGAAAATTGACTTACTGATATTTACTAAATTCTTACTTGAAGATCATTTCTGCTTTCTCCAAGAAAAACTCGATATTACATATTTTAAGGAAAATTAATTACCCTATAATTATTTTTACACTTTATTTTTGGAAGTGAACTATTTTGCATGTATAAAATCTTTTACTTTTGGAGTGATATCCCTTTACCTTCTTTACGTCTTTCTCTCATTATTGCCCCTATAACTTTATTTATCTATTCACCGCCTCCAATCACCTTGCATGTATTAATTCCCTTTTCCTTTTCTCTTCCCAAGGCCTGTAACCCTGTTGCTTTATCTCCTTCCGTCTAATCCCACCTTTTCACTTTCTAACTTTTTATCTCTATCATTTTTTCTGCCCCACTTCCCCTATAAAACTCTTTCTTTTTCTTTTTTATTTTTTTCTCACATCTCTTCCCATGCCTAAAACCAGATCTATGACTCATCATAGCCCAACCGACTGCTTCTCTGTTAATCAAGAACCATTTTTAATTATTGGGTCATTAGAGACGGCCTCTTTCAAATATATTCATTCCTTTAACCATAAGAAATGCGTCTTTTTCAATTTCACTCCTTCTCACAAAAAATCTTGCTCAACCACTATGGAAAATCTTCTTCTGGAAGGCATGCACAAGTTATGGATTACTTAACTTCAAGAGAAGTTTATCTCTTTTAAGAGTTGCTCTATTGTGCCCGGTAGAGTTTTCAATCTACAACAACTGAAGAAATCGCATTGCAATGTCAGTCCTTGGTTCAAAGCATAGGATTATCTCTATTTTTCATCATTGTGGGTCAGAAGTTGTAGAAGATCCAGTTTTTATGTTCTATGCAAACCTCTAAATCTCCAAAGACAGCAGAGAACTTGAAATAATGGTATTGGGAGTGAGAATTATTCTGAACAATTTTTTGTTCGAGATAGTGTTTGATACCAAATTCTCCAGCATGGTTCCTTTTGTGAATTGAATATGATCAGAATACTTTAAAGTTAGCTTTGAGGAGCTAAAGCTACAATTGTCGAACCTAAGGCAAATTTGTCAAATTTCGAACCCCTATCACTCTATTTCAAGCATAGAATTTTGGCTCACATTATTGATACCACCTTGACTCCTTGTAGGGGATCCTTGAGTATTGTTAGGACTCGGGATATTTTTGTTCTGTGTTGTTTGATCAAAAGATACAAGATCAATTAGCGAAGTGGTTTTACAAATATATGTTGGAAAATGTGGCTGATACTCATGCCTCAACTAGTTTGTCATATGATTTATTGATTACTCATATTCTGCTCTATTATTCAATTTACTTTTTAGGATTTCCTACTATTAAAATTTCTTCCACCTACGATTCCAAAACTTTTTCTAGCATTGGTTATGCTATGGTTGAAGGTAATCGTGAATCTATAAAAGCTACATCTGATCTTTTAAAAGTAAGTACACCTGACCCCTCTTCCACAGTATTGAAGGACATGGAGTAAGTCAAGACACGTATGTGCGACTTAGAGGTAGAGATTATGAATCTTCAGGAATCAGAGTCTAAGTTGGTGCATCTTGGAAAGGACATATGTTTAGATGTTGGGAAAGTCTATTTAGTTCTTGACAATCTTAAACATGAGGGAGTCAAAATTTTCAACAAAATGTTCAAGAAAGTCGACTCTATTAAGACTGAAGCTAACACCTCCCCACAATGAACTCGCAATTTCCTTGCAGAATCCCTATTCAAACTTTTCTAAGAACGTGGAACTCTCCTATGAGTGATTCTTTCACAACATGCATAACACTCTCACCTATTTACAAGAAAAACATTGATTTAGTTTTCTAGACTTTTGTATTCAAACGGGTCTATCCTCTTCTCTTTTTGGGTTTGTATAAGGGATACTCTCCTTACATTATTTTTTTTTCATTGCCCAATACAAATATAGTAGATTTTTTTTCTATATGTATTCGTACTTGCCTACTTGTCTGTATTTTCTTTTTGATTATGCCAAAGGGGGAGAATATCTTCCGATTAGGCTGCTAGGTGTTATTATGGAAATAGGGTGAGTCAGCTATAAGTCAGGGGAAACGTCATGGTTAGGGAATTCGACTAATGTTTATTTTGTTATTATAAAAAAAAGGAGATTGTTAGCCTCCTGTATAATTACTAAATAATTTATTAATGATAACTAACAAAATAAATATGTAGGACAAAGTTTGAAAGATGATCTCAAGATGAAAACTAAGTTTGGGATGATGATCTCAAGATGGAAGGCAATCTTGAGAGGTCTTAAGATGAAAGGGCGAGTCCACAGAAATCATGGAAAGAATCAATTCAAATCAAGGGCAAGATTGAGGGACTCTACAGTTTGGAATTTGAAGATATATAGAGAGAAAATCATGGATAGCAATCAACAAATGTCAAGATGACCAGATAAGGGATAAGATCATTTGAAATACATGGACATATCTGATATGAACATGTATGTATATGACTCCTCGCTTTGATGAAGGAAAACAAATATCGTAATGCGTGGATATATATGATATTGATGTGGTAATGATATGATCCTCAATCAAGGAATACAATCAATTCCTTGATTGAAAGAACTCCCTTGGGTTTTTCTTTTAGAGCATACACACAACATATGTAGAAGACTATATAAGGACGTAGAAGATAGAAGACACATATGAAACTTCACCAAAAACTATCCCTTTTGTCTCAATCTTTAATCTTCACAAAGCTTCATAATTATCTATTTACAGTAGTTACAAAATGAAATAGATCGAGTTATCTTTGTTATACCAGTTGAGGCTGTGTCAGAAGATCCAAATAAAATAATAAGAATCAAAACTTGTCAAACTACTATAACTCATTGAAATCTCTAAAGGGAATCCTTAAAACCCAAGGGGACTAGAAAAGGCACCACACTGGTGATCCAATCCATTACAAATCTTGTGTTCTTTCATACATAATTATTTATGCTTTTTGGTTATATTCTATTTTATTGAGTATACTAACCTGTAGGTGAGTTGATTATCATGACTAATCAGTCGACTCAGTAAAAGATTTCAATTCACCCCCTTTGTAAAATTTAAGATATTAGTCAATGATGACCGTATCTACAGATAATTCAAACAAATTGGCTACACTTATATCATCATTTGATGATTTTTTTTTTTAGAATTTTTAAGTCTTTCTTCAAACCGACCTCAGGACCATCCCCTATATTCACAATATAACTCAAATCTTATCAATGTCAAATCATACAACTATCCATAATTTTAAAAATAAGAGATGGAAAAATTAGTTGCTAAAATGTTTCATGATGGAGTCCTTCATTTGAGTACGACCCATTATCATCTACTATTTTATTAGTTCATAAGAAAGATAGGATGTTTGAAAAATCCCATAAGTTAGGTGATTCAAACACGGGAACAAAAAAAATGGGTTAGTATATTGGTTGGGTATGTATGACTTCTCTATAGTTTATAAACCTGAAAAATTAAATTTGGTTGGCAATTCACTTTCCCGTTCTCATGGAGCAGTCCTACTGGCCATCTCTTTATGACGATTTGATTGGATAATTCCATTTATGAGGCAAATTTTAATGATTCTATATTCCAGCAGAAGTTGTAATCTAATTCAGATGCTTATGAAAACTATATTCTTTGATAAGCTCTTCCATTTTATAGTGGTGGTAGATTGGTAATACCTGAGGAGTATGTCCTTCACCATTAGTTGATTTATGAATTTCAAGCTACTCCCATTGGGGGGCATTTTGAATAACACACACTTTTCATCGGATATTTTCTAATTTTTATTAGAAAGGGATGTGTAAATATGTGAAAGACTTTTTCTCCACTTGTTAAATATGCCAACAAATAGAGGATATTTTCTATAAGCCCGCTGGTAATCTACAACCTTTTGCCAATTTTGGATATGGTTTCTGAGGAGATAGGAATGGATTCTATTACCATCTTGCAAGTTCAAAAGGAAAAGCCACCATAATGGCAGTTGTTGATCTAATTTTCAAGTAAGGACATTTTATTCCATTGCCTCCAAAATTTTTGGCTCATACAATAGCTATTGCATTTGCTTCCGTATAATACGTTTGCATAATCCCCCTAAGGCTTTAGTTACTAATCATTATCCCTTATTCCTACATTTATTGATCTAAAAATAATAAGTTGTAAGGTTCTAAACTTGCAATGAGTATCACTTATCAGCCACAAACTGGAGAGGATTTGAAAAAAATGACAACTTTGAAAACTTAATTTGAGAAATTCCACCTAATTTATTTTTTATTTATTTTCTAGGATTAGGGTTTGGAAAAAATAAAAAGTGGGGTAGAGTTGTGGGGTCGTGGGCCTCTTTAGTAATTTTAAAGGTTGGGGATAAAATATAACTTTATAAAAATACACTATGATCCCTTTTTAGATTTATTAAATATTCAAAGCTTGTTTAAATTCATTTAATAAATTCAACAACTTTTCTCTCTCCTCAAATATTCTTCTTCTCCTGAATTTTCTTCATAGTTGTAGAGAAAAAAACATTTTGCTCGATTGTTTCTTCCCAAGTCAAAAATTTTCATCTTATCTTGCTTAGGTAAGTTTACTCTTCTTCTCTGATTAGTTTTTGATCCATTTTAGTATTTTTTATTCTGTTTAGTGTAGTCGTCCTTCAATTTCGATGAAAATTGCATTGTTCTTCATTGAATTAGTCAAAATCTGAATATTATTAGTTAATATTGTCAATTATGCATGTTTAATTGTGTTTTACTTTGGATAATGGCTAGATAATTTATGAATTTTTGTATTTATGTTGCGTATTGATATTGAATTTTTTAACTGAATTAGACCCATTTAATGGTGCTCTTGTTGTTGCGAATTGCACTGCCAATATTTGAAAAAGTTTGAACATGATGTGTATGTTTGATCTGAGGAGTTTTCCCATTTTTCTTAATATACCAGTGGTCGATAGAACGACCGCTATATATTTGTTTTTGCTATATTTTTCTAATTTATTTTAATAAACCATTGATCGATAAATCGACCACTACAGATGAATTTTTGGTTGTAGATCATAAATTATGAAAGTTCAAAAAAACGTTTCCAAAACTTTGAGGAGGAAAAAAACTATAGTCGATGAATTTGTGTTGGAAAGTGAATACAAAATCATTGCTAAGTTTGATGAATTTGACAAAAGAAGTGCACATGAGAGGATGAGGTTGAGGACAATGAAGAAAAAAGCAAAGGGGAAGTGAAGAAGAAACAGAAAGTGATAGAGATGAAGATGGGGATAGGAGAGATAATGGAGATGAGGAGGCGGATGATCCTCTATCATTGCCAATTTATGCAAGAGACATCTTCATTGAGTTGTACGACCATACAACTTGGATGGATGAGTTAGGTTGTTTTCCTGCACAGATTTTTGTAAGAGCAAAAATGATGGTTTATCAAGAGTTTAGAAGGATTTTAGTTGAACAAAAGATGTATACTAATTTTAAGAAGACCTATTTTGGACACTTGAGACATATGCTGAAACATTTTAAGCTTAATGGATAGATGGTCCATTATGTATTGTTGCAATGTATTAAAAATAATTAAAAACTGCATGAAATTTTGTTCTATGTAAACGATAAGCCAGCTTGTTTCGACTTAAAAAAATTTGCTCTGATTATGAGGCTGAATTGTTCAGCATATCCCCATGAATTAAAAACAAACAAAGTTCTCCAAAATGGCAAAAACTTTCATTTTAAGGTAACAGAGAATAATAGCCTTACTGTTGCAAGGCTGATTAACCTAATCAAAGGTAATAGGTTGACTAATCAACAAAAGTTGAAGTGCACTTTAGTTTGGTTCGTGCACTCGATGCTGCTGGCAAAGGACCCGTCCAAGAAGGAAGATTCAGACCACATCAAGATGACAATTGATTTAGAGTTCTTCGAGAGGTATCCATGGGGAAAAGAGTCGTTTGGGCTGACATTGAGATATTTGGTAAAGAAGAGTGATTCGACCAAGAAGAAAGAAGCATTTATGAAAGGAATAATGCACCGTACATTTAAATCGGCTTTTGCTTGGCTTTTCTGGTACTTATAATCTACCATCTCATCAATTTATTATAGACTCTTACCTATTTATAATCTTGTAGATTTATTTATGATTCTATTCATTGTAATTTTGGATATAAGTGGCATTTCTTTATCTTGGAAGGTATACCGGTAAGTCATTAGATTCTTCTTTTCCCATTTCCCATTTTCTTAGATGGCACACATAAAAAAATGACAACATAATGGAAGGCAACCCATTTAAGTACAAAGAAAATAACATAAAGGAAAAAGTGTACTTATTATAATATGATAATAATATTAATAAATTAGTGAATGCCGTGTAATTTATATTTTTTTGATAGATTGTGCATACGTACCTTACCCCTACTGTCTGTGAGATAGAGCAGACATACATGAAAATATTTAAGCCAAACATGAATGAAGTTAAGGAAACGTCTATCGATGCCTTAAAGGCACAGTTAAAAGGAGTGACTGTCCTCACTTCATCAGTAGAGGTTGCGGACAAAGATGAAAATTTGGGTGGTCACAATTATGTCCCAAGTCTAGCAGGTTCTTGTGATCATACTGGTTCAAGTGGAATCAAAATTGCATCAGACATTTCTAATGATGAAGACTTGCTTGAGCGTTTTGCTCTTCTAAGGAAAAATTTTCTCGATATTGCTTCTTTTGTTAGCGATGAGAGGATGCGGAGAATCGAGAAGAACATAAAGAAGCAGCAAGATCAACGTAAGCTAATTTATTTTTTGTTCTTCCTATTTAATTTACTTTCATAGTTTTGGTAATCCTTTCAAAAAAATGTAGCGCACCTCAACAGTCCCCTTCATAGCCGACATAAAGTAAACCTTGAAGAATTTGCAGTCGTAGTAACTGAAATTACAACGACAGATGAAAAAATGGAAGAAGAAAACAAAGAAGAAGAAATGAAAGCTGAGAAGGCAATAGATGAAAAAGATAAAAAAGAATAACAAGAAGAAGAATAAAAGGAAGAAAAGATGAGGAGATGACAGCTAAAGAAGAAGCAGAAAATGAGGAGAAAACAGAAGAAGATGGTGGAAAGAAATCACAAGAAGAAGATAAAAATGAAAAGGCAATTAATGAAGAAGTAGTGGCTGGACAGAAGGATGAAAATATTGAAGAAGAGAAGAAATCAAAAGAAGACGATAAAGAAAATGGGAAGAAATAAGTAGAAGAAGAGAAGAAAAAAGATGAAGAAAATGAAGCGGATATGATGGGAATTGTTAATGAACTCACTCCTAATAACATGTAGTTTGGTGGTTTGAAACAAATAGTTTTCTTAATGATTTTTTGATTTTCATGATTTGGTTTTTATGGATAATTTAATTACATATATTTGGCATCTCAATGATGATATTTTCTGATGAAATTATGTTTAGTTATTCCATTGTCCTGTTAGATTAAATAGTTGATTGCATTGTGTTACCAGTTCAACTATTGTCCTAATTTATAGAGGTCGATGAAAAATATTGTAGAATTCGTTCTCTATAATTTATAGACTTCATCCATGATCTATTTAATAAATTATATATTTACAATGACGACAAACAAGTTCACAGTTATATGTTGCATTGTGTTACCAATTCAGTAACTATCATGGTTTATAGAGGTCGATGATAAACGAGATATAAGTGATTCTATATTAATTATAGATTACACCCTCAGTTGATTTAAGAAACCATACATCTATTTATTTAGTTTCCCATATCCCTATTACACATTTTCAGAAAACCAACACCAACAACAAACCTTACAATAATATTTTTAGGTCATTCTCTTTTTCTTTAATCAAAATCAACCTTTGCTTTCGTTGTTCCCTCTCCATTTTAATTTATTTTAGTGATCCTTTCAAGTAATCTCTTTGATATTCGGCTTCTTTTAACAAACTCATGAGTAGATCTCTATTTTCTTCAGATTCCCAAAGCCTTTGTAGTATTTAAAATTTGGAAGCACCTTGAAAATTTGATGTCGATGGGCTGCTCGTGGGTGAGTCTTCCACAATCCACTTAAAAAAAGAGCACCCTTCATTATGATTGACCAAAAACTAAGTTATTACATGAATTTTCTTACTTATGCCAAAAAAAGATAAATCACATATTCATGTACGCACTCAACTTTCCGGTGTATGGCGTGCTCAAATCAACTGGATTGCCACAATGACATATGTAGGACACTTTTTCATTTGATGTTTGGTATGTTTGAGATATTGTAGTTGTTTAAAAATGAACAAAATATAAAGCCAAAAAATTGAGTGTTAAAACAAAAATAGCCTTCCTGTTATACAAAAAAGGAAGTGTGATATTACCGTTGGATGTGATTTGACATGTACTTTATTATCATTGTAAAAATTTGATATTTAAATTTTGTTACTGCTGGACCTCTTTCATAGACCATAAATATAATTGATGCCTTCTCATGCGTTAGGTAGATGATGAACCGTATAGATCGATACTCGGTCAATGCTAAGGTATATAAGGGTTGGTGCAATGGTAAAAACAAATTAGTACATAGTCAAAAATATAAATAATTAAATAAATAAAATTGATTTGAGGGTCATCAATTGTGTCCAGTGTAAATCATTGACTGAAAGCCTTGTCAATAATTTACCGTATTGGTTTATTGCCCTTAATAGCATATTGGGAGAAAAAGAAATAATTAATTAATATGAAAATAAATAATTGGATTTTATGCAAATAAATGAGCTCAAACAATTCATGAGATCGTATAAGAGTCCATGTAAATTGGAGAAGGTGATCAAAGATGTCTGAGGATGGGTAGTGGTTGTACAACCAACATCCTCAAGATAATGTTTACCCAAAGCACAAGTATGTTGTGGGAAATTCATTTATTCAACTACAACTCATCACCTCACATCTTTGATCACCACTTTCAATTTACGTGGACTCTTATACGATCACATGCTATGTTTAAGCTCCTTTAATTGCATAAATTCCAATTTTTTATTTTTTTTATTAATTAATTATTTCCTTTTCAAATTATGTGCTAGTCATGTTCTATAAATATGTATCATAGTCTATTTTTTAATTATGGAAGTAGTTCACAATTTATTCTAGCTATATCCGATTGAGTAAATAACTAACCATAGTCTAGCATAAATGATGGTCGACTTCAATAATAAACGAACTAGACTAGAATACATATTTATAGACCTTAACTAGCACATATTTTAAAAAGAAAATAATTAATTAATAAAAATAAATAATTAAATTTTATGCAATTAAAGGAGCTTAAACAAGTCATGTGATCATATAAGAGACCATGTAAATTAGAGAAGGTGATCAAAGATGTGTGAGGATGGGTAGTGGGTGTACAACCAACATCCTCAGGGTAATGTTTAGATAAAACACAAGTATGTTGTGAAAAATTTATTTGTTCAACCACAACTCATCACTTCATATCTTTGATCACCACTTTTAATTTACATGGACTCTTATACGATCACATGACATGTTTAAGCTCATTTAATTACATAAAATCTAATTATTCATTTTTTTAATTAATTAATTAATCTCTTTTTTCACAATATACTAGTAAGGGCGATAAAAAAATATGGTATATTATTGACAATGCTTTAAGTCTATGATTTACAATGGACACAATCGATGACCCTAAATTCAATTTTATTTATTTAATTATTTATATACTTTTTTCACAACATGCTACAAAGGACAATAAACTAATATGGTATAATATTGACAAATCTTGCAGTCTGTGATTTACAATCGACGCAATCGATGGTCCTCAATTCAATTTCATTTATTTTATTATTTCTATTTTTGAAAATGTACTAATGTTTGTTTACCATTTCACGAACCCGCATAATGGATCCATCGATTATGTAGATAGTTACACATAAATATTGATCACGGTCAATTATATACTTCATCAACCTTGCAATTAATTTTGTATAAATCAATGGAATTTGTAACACCCGTGCTTTTTCTTAGCTTGAAAATCATCTCAAGGATGTTAGAACTTTATTTAAAGTAAGAATTCATTCTTATACACTTGGAATTTTTATAATTTTCACTTCCTATCATGTGGAAAATTGAATAAGCTTTCCATCGATATATAATTCGCCCAAATCCGACACCCGGACAAAGAGTTAAAGCCTTTTTAGTGAGATAGTGTTTGACCTGAGCCTTCAGCGCGTCGCGGAGATAGCTCAAATGGAAATTGTCAATTTCTAGTGTTGCTCCGTGATACTGGCACGTCGTGCCAAACTTCCAGGTTGTAGAAAAGGTGGCAACGCGATAGATCCGCGTCACGCCACCGTGCAGTTTCCCAATTATCAATTTCTAGTGACATGACGAGATAACGCCGTGTTGCGCCAAGGGCCCAATTCGGGAAATTTTTCTGAAAATTAAATTATATGTCTAGGGTTAAAAGGGTCAATTTCCCCCCTATATAAGCTTTCAAACACGGGATTTAGCCCTTATTCATCCAAAATATTGATGTTTTTCTCAAATACTCTCAAGAACTCAAGCTAGGATTTTCATAGAAGGTCCAATTTCAAGAAGTGTTTACCATCAATCTTCACGAAATCACAAACTAAGGTATGCATAGTTTTCATTCATGGACTCCTTTCGTCCATGAAGTCCAAGAATCCTTTTTAACTACAAGTTATGGATTTTCTTTGTGTGCAAGAAAGATGGTTCACTCAGAATATGTATATTTTATCGTCAAATCAATAAGGTTACGATCAAGAACAAGTATCCTTTTCCTAAAATTGATGACTTGTTTGACCAACTTCAGGGTGTCAGTTATTTCTCTAAGATAGACCTCAGATCCAGCTATCATCAGCTCAAAGTTAGAGAATGTGACATCCTGAAAATAACTTTTCGTACGTGGTATGGTCACTTCAAATTTCTAGTCATGTCATTTGGTCTTACCAATGCCCCACCCACTTTCATGTATTTGATGAACCATGTGTTCAATCAGTACTTCGACATATTTTTCATAGTCTTCATAGATGATATTCGAGTCTATTTCCTCACTGAGTGCTATTATGCAGACCATATCAGAATAGTACTCCAGACTTCCAGAAATCATCAGTTATTCACCAAATTCAGTAAGTTCAAATTTTGGCTAAGATCAGTAGCGTTCCTTGGACATATTTATTTTGGTGATGGCATTAAAGTAGATCCTCAAAAGACCGAAGCAGCAAGAAACTAGCTTCGCCCTATTTCTCCATCAAATATCAGGAGTTTCTTGGGTTTGATTGGATATTACAGATTGTTTGTTAAGGGATTTTCTTCTATTGCATCTCCCATATCTAGATTGACTCAGAAGAAGGTCAAGTTTCAGTGGCTAGATTAATACGAGAAGAGTTTTCAAGAATTGAAGACTCGACTCACCTCAACTCTGGTTCTAGCTCTTCTAGATGGTTCAGACGATTTTGTAGTTTATTGTGATGCATCTAGAGTGGTTTTAGGTTGTGTCCTTATACAGCATGGTAAGGTCATAGCCTACGTCTCCTGACAGCTTAAACCCCATGAGAAGAATTATCCTACTCATGACCTTGAGTTAGAAGCCGTAGTATTTTACTAAATGATTTGGAGGCATTATCTCTATGGAGTTCATGTAGACATCTTCACAGATCATAGGAGCCTTCAGTATGTCTTTTCTCAAAAAAATCTCAATCTTCTTCAGTGAAGGTGGTTAGATCTCTTGAAAGATTATGACATGATGTCCTCTATCATCTGGGCAAGGCCACTCTCTATGGGTAGTGTTTCTCATGTTGAGGATGATAAGAAGAAGTTAGCTCATGAAGTACACTAGCTTGCTAGACTAGGCGTTCTCTTAGTCGGCTCTTCAGAGGGTGGTGTATGTGTTCAGAGTAGTTCAGAATTATCTCTAGTTTTTGAGGTAAAATAAAAGCAAGATAAGGATCCTAGCCTTGTCAACCTAAAAGAGTTAGTTCAAAATCAGAAAATAGAGGTTTTCTCCCGAGGGGGAGATGGTGTTCTTCATTTTTAGGGTCGTCTCAGTCCTTGATATATCGACCCCTTTAAGATTCTCAGTCGATTCAGCAAGGTAGATTATGAGCTCAAATTGCCTTTAGATCTATCCTCAATTTATCAAGTCTTTCATGTATCTTTGCTCAATAAGTGTATAGGTGACCCATCATTCGTATTACCTATTCAGAGCATTGATGTTCAGAACCTCTCTTATGAAGAGATTTTAGTTAAAATATTAGACTATCAGACTCGTAGATTGAGGAACAAAGAAGTCCCTCTAGTTAAATTTCTTTGGTGAAATCAGTCCACCGAGGGAGATATGCGCACCAAGTATCCTCACCTTTTCCCCGCCAACTCAGATCAAGCTCAAGGTAATAATTCTCCTTAAGCTTACTCAGTTTAATGATTAGTGTGCATCACTAACTTAGTCTACCATGATAATCTTGGTATCAAGTACCACCGCATATTCGGTCATATATTGATGTATCAGATCAATTATATAGTTATGCATCAGACATGCATTCTCATTGTGAGAAAATTTAGTTCTTCAAAACTTTCAGTTATGAATTCATGAATCAGTTACACATGCATCATATATGTATATTCAGTGTGTTATGTTCATCTTGTCAGTCACGTCCGTCATGAGATCATGTTCCAGTTATTCATTCTTAGTTTATTGTTTCCCCTCTCATTCAGTCTCATTCGAGGATGAATGTTCTCAAGGTGGAGATATTGTAATACACATGCTTTTTCTTAGCTTGAAAATCATCTCAAGGATGTTAGAACTTGATTTGAAATAATAATTCATTCTTATATATGTGGTATTTCAATAATTTACACTTTCTATCACATGGGAAATTTAATAAGCTTTCCATCGATATATAATTCACCCAAATCTAACACCCGGGAGAAGAGTTAGAGCCTTTTTAGTGAGACGGTGTTTGACCGGAGCCTTCAGCGCATCGTGGAGATAGCTCGAATGACATTTATCAAATTCTAGTGTTGCTCCACGATACTGGCACATCGCCCCAAACTTCCAGGTCGTAGACAAGGTGGCAACGCGATAGCTCCATGTCGCGCCACCATGCAGTTTCTCAATTGTCAATTTCCAGTGACACGGTGCGTAACGCCGCATTGCGCCAAAGGCTCAATTTGGGAAATTTTACTGAAAATTAAATTATGTGTCCAGGGTTAGAAGGGTTAACTTGTCCCCCTATATAAGCTTCCAAACATGGAATTTAGTCCTTATTCATCCAAAATATTGATGTTTTTCTCAAATACTCTCAAGAACTCAAGCTAGGATTTTCATAGAAGGTCCAATTTCAAGAAGGTTTCACCATCAATCTTCATGAAATCACAAACTAAGGTATGCATAGTGTTCGTTCATGGACTCTTTTCGTCCATGAAGTCCAAGAATCCTTTTTTACTACAAGTTATGGATTTTATTCATGTTTTCATGCTTTGTATGTTCTCTTTCATGTTAATAAATAAGGAATTGATTTCTATTCCATGATTTGATGATAAATTCCATGTGGGTTGATTAGTATAGATAAAGATTTATGAAATCTCATGACTAAAACCTTGTATGATGAAATTGGAATTGAGCCATGATGTTTAATTGCTATACCATGATGTTTACATGTACTATGCCTACAATATGTTTGATTAAATGCCTAGATGAAGGAAAATTGTCTAACTAGCATGATATCATGAAATCCCCATGTATGTACAAGTTTATGCCTATTACATGTTTGATGAAAGGGTCCTATGAATGTTGTATGTATTATGATGTTAGTCAAGTCTTCAAGTAAATCATTCTATGTCAGTTTCCTTCTATAGAGTCCTGGGGGTACTTGTACCCAAAATATTAACTGTGTGCCTAGATCCATGTCATGTTTTCATGATATTCTCAGTCAAGCTATGAAATCTTAGACTTCAGATAGTCTTATGACTCAGGAAAAATCTCCATGATCTCATGACTCAGTCAGTTGTCAGATATCAGTGGTATTCCACTAGCCATGGAAATTCAGTAACTCAATCCATGCTCAGTTCAGTTTAGTAAATCATGTTCAGTGTCTATTCAGATGGGAGTAGGAATTAGCACTGAGTAAACCTAAGGATGGGAACTCACCTGTTATATGAGTGTGTGATTTCTAGAAGCAATCCTTGCGTTCCAGAACTATGTAGCCAGCATAGGTTGAGACATCGTAGCTTTCTATATGAGGGTAGATAAGGTGGCTTAACCTCTTATGTGAGGGTTTCCACCATTATCGCTAAAGTTACCTATTATATGAGGGTTACTCACATGTTGTCCTTACCAGTGGCACGGTATTGACACCCTTCCAATCAGGGCATAGATTGGACCCCAGCTCAGCTATTATAGCACATTTGGGGCATGTTGGTTACATACTACTTTCCACAGTTTCATGTTATAGAATTAGGACTACCAAATATAGTCAATCAGTCACAGTAATAGAACTCAGATTGTTCTTCAGATTCTAGGACTGTCAGATACAGTCAACTCAGATACAGTACGAAACTCAGATAGTTTCATTAGATTCAGGAATGTCAGATACAGTCACCCATGTTATCAGTAGTATTCAAATATAGTCCTTCATGTTATCAGTCATATCAGTTACTAGCTTATCACGTTATCAGTATACAGACTCAAAAATCATGAAATCACTTTATCAGTTACAGTTATGCATTTATGCATGTATTCTCACGTTCATGTTAGATAGTGAGTTAGCATTATTCATGCATGTGAACCATTACATATAGCCTACCTCACATGTATACTTGATATATATGTACTGACGCATTCGCGCTATGGTGCTTTTTTTTTTATGGTACCCCATAGGTTCAGAGACACGAGTTCCAGATCAGTAGTAGATTCCAGTTTCAGCAATTAGAGTAGAAGTGAGTCCTCATCCTTCAAGAACATAAAATGATTTTCTATTATCTCATTGATTAGTTTACTAGTTGGAGTTAGTTGGGGACATGTCCCATCAACTCCTTATTCAGATTCTTCAGACAATAGAGGCTTTCAGACTAGATGCAGACTAGATGTAGACTAGATACAGACTATCATATTTTAGACTTCAATTTTGTTTTGGGTATTCTATTACCCCACACAGATGTTATGTTATTAAGTTATGTTCATGATCGAACGTTATGGCCTTTCAGTGCATGCTTCCGCATTATTTTGTTATCTTATGCAGTATACAGGTACAGATTTCAGTCATGGTTTAGCTTATGGTCTTTTGGGATCATGAGCATCGTGTAGCATTCCAGTTTAGCAAATCGGGTCGTTACAGAATTGCTGAAAAACCATATTCATTATCCATTAGCATATATAAATTTAGAAGTCTGACAGCTATTCATTCATTTTCTAATTGAAGAAATTGGAAAATTTCAAATAAGAACAAAATTACAAAACTAAAGTGGAGACAATATGTAGAAAATAGAAAATAGTTGATTTCATTAGCTCATTGCAACACCGTTTAACATAATATCATCACGAAAATATGATCAAAAAGGGGAAAACAAAGAAGCATTCATCTAACAAATTCCGTAACCATGAAAACTTCTTTGCAATGAACTTATAACTACAACTATAATAAAAATTAAATCCTAAGCTAAGGGGATAAAGTGAGGAGGGGGGGGGGGTTGAAAAACTCTTCGGGCTCTATGTTCAGCCTCTCCATGATCGTTTGTAAGAAATGGGTGATACACTGAATTTCTTGGTAGATGTGCTCCCTTTCCTGATCTAAATCATAGAAGAGACAATCTAGGTCATTTCAAAAGAGAAGAAGGTCATGACAACGCTGAAAACAAACTCTACTTTGTGGTCTAAGTGGAATTCTTAGTACTAATCGTATTTGTCAATTTTTTGGATTAAGCAGATGAATATTGTGTAGAGTTGATGGTTGCTTATATTGACCAAAATAGAATCTCTTTGGTCTTCCCACCCAGTGGTTGGTTGATGCGTGGATTAATAAAAGTCGAGTAGGTAGCGTATACCCAATCAACACAGCGTGTGAGTGGACATGCAATAATATTTTTGATGTTTGATAAATGCCTAACTGTTCATCTGTTTGATTGAATAATTAGGGTTTTCAATAGACTTGAAATAGGATCGATAATAAATGCTGTTGTATATAAAGAATTCACCCAATAGACTGGACATACAATGTATGCTATAACTTAAAAGGTCGATAATAGACACAGAGCAAAATCAATAAAACTAACATTAATCAGGACACTATAGGGTTTTCAAAATGTGTACACTTCCATGACTTACAAAAACACATATTCATCCAAGTTTATGTACGATTTATTGTTATTACAAGTGGTTCTTTTGTGCCCGGGCCTTTTGCATAGTGAACACTTGTTCCTCTTCATCTTGAAATTCTTACCCACACCCGTAACATATTTCCTTTTCTTCCTTCTGAGCTTGGTGTCAGTAAGGGGTAGAATATTATTCACGTCTAGCAATTCTTATGGCACATGCCATTTGAACTCTAAAGGAATAATATTAATTGATTCCGAATATGCAACGAGGTACTCTTCCACTTTATACACAGATGAATAGTACTCGTAGATGCTCAAATAATAATCATCACCATGCTTCAATTGAAATGCGTCCACCGCATGAGCGCTTGGTATTTTGAATAAGTCAAACTTCCCGCAACAACATGACTTTTTTAGTTGGTTGACTTCATTCGTACGAACATTGCCAAACATTGTGAATTAGTTGCCGTCCCCATTTATGTTCTCCACATAGAAGGAGTATCCCTCATTCATATTATACCTTATGATCTCTTTGGAGGTAGACACATATTTGTTATCCTTATAGTTGAGGAAATATGCATGCCTCTCCTTGAATTTCTCACCAAACCTCTTAGCAATCGAATTGAATATGGATGCCACGGGGTACTCCCTTTCGGGAATCACCATAAAGTTGATATACTCAATAATATTTTGGTCATCATATCATAACTATTTCTGGGAAATATGCCATGCTCCACTAGGACAATTGGTCTTGAATTCCTTAAAATGATCGCTAAATTCCTTAGAAGAATATCAGTTTGTCTCGTGGTAGAGTATATAGAGGTAATCTCTACATTGGTGATTTAACCAGAGATTTTCACCTAGGTGCCTTATGCAGTACCCCTGATGAGCATGGTTGTAAGCCCTCGCAATGCTGTTGCTGATGCTTTTGCACCTATTGGAGATTTAAAGTACAAATATGGTCCATCGACCACTATAGACTTCAAATTCTCAAAGAACAACATCCAAGATGTATCGTTCTCCTTATCAACAATGCAAAAGGCAATGGGATTATTATGGTTCTTCGTATCTTGTGCAACTGTGCTTAGCAGCACACCTTTGTATTTACCGTGTAAACGAGTGCCGTCGACTGCAATAACCTTTCTTATGTGGATGAATCCACTAATGCAAGGGCCCATGACTAAAAATTAGTACATAAAAAACCTAGAATCATCCTTGTTCACCATGATGGAATAGGTAGAGCCAACATTAAGAGCATCAATTATGTAGAAAAAAATTGACAAATAGGAATACCTGTTCTTCGATGTCCCTCAAGCCATTTGCAATGAAATCATACCCACATCCAACATTTCTAATAGTTTTTTCTATTGTTAAAGTTCTTGAAAATAATTTTTCGGATCTTATTAGTGTCTGGACCCTTGACTTCGCGATACATGTTCACACAGAGTGATGCAATGACTTTTGCCGTGATTTTCTTATGGCTGTAAGTGGCGTGTTCGATGCTGCAAGTGTGATCGCCGATGTATTTATAAATAATAAATAATGTCCATGCATTCATACTTCCTCTCTCACAATATCCACGTGCAACTAGTACAAATATATTTTATCTTAAAGTATTTGCTGTAACTTTTCAACGTAGCAATCAAAAGAATTTTTCTCCAATGCTACATCTGACAATAATTTTATCTCTATTTTGATACTAAATGTTAGATCTACATGAAAATTAGTTCCATCGAAGAAGGTGCGGTTGGTTTGTGTTCCCGATCCGCACTCTTCTTTTTCTTATTGAAAGAAATTGAGACTTTTCAATTTCATTGAAGGATATTTTGTATCCATTGGATGAATATCCAAACTCTCATATTCAAATGAATTATGTTCGTCGATTGTCGGGTGTGGTGGCGGGATTGTCGGAGACCCCATGGCACATTTATCCTCAGTTATGATCTAGCCATCGGCAGGGAAATCCAAAATGTACAAGGATATATGCCAATTATTTTTTATGAATATGGAATGTTTTTTCCTCCAACCATTCATTAGATAGTAATCACAACATTCTTTGGCTCGTAATATAATTCTCCGCTCTCAATTACGTTTCGAACCATGTTGTCGTACAAACCATTGCGATATAATAGGATATGCATTATCTCATTGCTAGATTATTTCCAATTCCAATATTTGGGACCCTCCTCCAACACACCCATCTAATCACCACTGACAATAATTACTTCAGCTACTACTATATAGATCACACTAATTGATAATTGATTAGGGGTCAGTCTATAATTGGTCGATGACTGGTATGAAATCCTTTATACAAAAATATGATTGAATGAATTTTAGATATAATCGATGCCCTGCTAGCTCTGGATGGAGAAATGTATGTGTAGGGATTCTAAACTACTGAAATATATCTAATGACGAGGTATTGAGTGGATTTGGATAACTTTTCAAGCTAGTAAAATATGGAACAACAATGGAGGCAATGACCAAGGAGATTTTCATTTGTGATGAGCAAGATTTCATCGAAAAAGTTCCGAAATTAAAAAATATAGCTGAAAAATGGGAGCTCCTTTTGGTAGCTTCTTGGACTATTTTCTTAATTAAAAATAGGAGAATATAAAAAATATTAAATATTAATTAGATGACGTGGGGGACTACAATGTAAAGTATAAAACTTGTATCGTAGGTTTGTATGTTAAAAGTGATGATGTCATAATAGTGAGCATTCGCTTAATTTTTCAAGATTTGTGAGAAATGCTTCATTAAGTTTTCAAAGTGTCTATTTTTTAAACTCCCCACAAACTGACAGGCAGTTCAAGGCACTTAATAAATGTGTCAAACAATATTTGCATTATCCCGTGGCTGATAACTCTCAAGATTGGATTTCTATGATTCTTGGGCTGAATATTGATATAATATAACACTTTAAATGTCTGATGGCATGACATCTTTTCAAGTATTATTATGAATGAGAACTACCTACAGTTGCTCATTATTTACTGGGCAACAGTGCAAGCAAAATGGTGGAAAAATATTTGTTGCGATGGGATAAAATTCTCATGTCTCTAAAGTGTAACTTACTGAGAGCACAATCTACGATGAAAAAATTGACAGATATCAAATACAAGGATCTTTAGTGTGAAATTGGAGAGTACTATATGTTAAGAGCAATCAGTTTAGTAATCCCAGTGACAATACAATGATTATAAATTGGGTTTTTATTTTTGGGTCCTTTTAAGATTGTAAAATGGGTAGGGAAGGTTGCTTACAAGCTTGAGTTACTGGATGTTGCCTGAATTCATCCTTTTTTATCACTATGCAAAAGAAGTACTTTGGGTATTCAAAACAATAGATCACTCCTTTGTTCTAAACTAATTTTGATCCATCTATGGCAATACCATTTTGAAACTTTGCGGACATGGTTTCTTTAGTGAATAAAAGTACTATTGTGAATGCTAGAGATGCTGGGGGTACAAATGTAACTTCTAATACAACAAATATAATTGGGAGAGATTTCAGGGTGAGAAAGAAAATAAAAGTCTTGATGGCTACATTGTGGATATAGGCTAAGCAGTTTTGTGCTTTACACATGAGAAGTGGTCCATTGGCAATTTTAAGAAAGTTCTCACATACTCAGTTGGATATTTTTTCAGTTGTGGATTCTCTGGTAATTCTCATTTCTTTTCTACACTTCTTCCTTCTTTTCATCTCTTCTTCTTGTTTGTCTTTGTTAGTTTCCTTGTATTTGCATTCTAATTGTTTCATAAAAAATTTCAAGTTGTAATTTTTCTTTATCATTTATATATAATGAATTAGTTTATATTTTAATTTTGGTACTTGAATAGTAGAATCTGGTACATAAGTCAACATAAAATAATAAACAATGCACATATATAGTACATATTATGCTTGATTTAATCATTACAATTTACAACAACAACTCTAACATATCTACAATTTTAATTCTCGCAGTTAGCGAACTAATTACAAGGACAAGCACCGATATTTGAGTAATTTTGTTAAACAATTTTTTATGGCAAATCAAATGCTAAGGTCAAATTACTACCAACAAGTAAATTAGGGTTAGGTAACTTGATTTTATTTAGGCCACATGCGCAATTGCATGGATGTCAAATTAATAGTGACTTTATTTTGCCATAATTTTCAACACTGACAGAATGAAGCAATAACCAGGGTGATTAAAATTAGCCAATGAAAAAAGAAAGATGTTGAAAAAATAGTTAAACGTCTCTTAGTCATCATGATAGAGCATCATTATTTACTTTATCTCCAACAAGGTAATGGGTGACACCTTTGAACTAAACTCTATTAAAATATTTCAAAACTCATTTTGATAATGTGTTATGAAGTAATAAAGAAAAGACAAATAGTAAGGAAATAGAGAGATAGTAATTCTTATTTTTCTTGAGGAATGGATGAATTATTATGAACAAGACCTTTCTATTTATAGGGGAGAATTGACTTGGTCCCTTTTTTTTTTTTTTTGAAAGAATGGACATTCAGTCCAAATCAAATCAGGCATTCCTTTTGTCCTAATAAACATATAAGTGGACTTTCACTTTAATGTAGATATATTTATGACACAAGGGATAATTTCAAACATGTAAAATAAAGTAATTAGTTTATAATAAATATACCTAAGTTTTCTTTACAAAAAAAGCCCAAAAATGAATTAGAAAAAAGATACAAAAAAGCGGCATGTATAATTTATGTATATGTCATGTATCGATTTACATAGAGGTTCTGCAATGAATTAATATTGTATAAATATGTAAGGACCTGAATTTAGGTGATTTTCCCTTTTTACGTGATTTGACCTTTTTTCCCTTCCCAGTAGTTGCTTGTAATGACCTGAATTTGTGAAGTTTTCTATTTCATGATATTTTGACCATTTTTTCCATTTTCATAGTTTCTACATGTTGATTTTGAGGTTCAAGAATGGTTGGAATGGTTTCCAATGCGATTGGGAACGAGTTGTGTGAGTTTATGGCTTTTAGAGGCTTTTGAAGCCATATGGCTGACTTTAGTCAATATTTATTTTTCTAAGAGTCAAATGGAAAAATGGAATGAACCAACAAATCTATAATATCAAATTAAGGTTAGTAGTGGGGTTGATTTGGTTTTGGGACTTCTAAATATCATGTTTACCCTATATTTGAAAAATAGTGAAATAGGGTCTTGGGGTTAATTTATTGATAATGATCTTTATTCTAAATCCAACTTTGTCATTGAGTCTGGAATGTTGAAAGTATCCTAGTAGCATACATGTTTTATTTCTATGGGTCCCAAAAAAATCTCAAGGGTCCATTTGGAGATTTTGAAACCATGCAAATTAGTTGATTTCTGATATCTGGTGTCTACATTTCAACTTCTATGTGATGCGGGCCTCTAGCTACAAATACAACAAAAGAATTATTCCTTGATCGTGAACGTGATAGTAGATCCACGATCACAAAGGTTAATTAGGTTGGGTCGGATCTAAGGCCTTTCTTCGTTAATGTGACAGGGTGTCGTGAATGGGAGGGTTCGGGTCATGGACCTTTGTGGACGTGATGCCTTGGATATAAATGCAAAGGCCAATATACTTGGTCGGTCTGTGTCAACACTTGCAAATGCAAAAATTTGACCGCGTTCGTGAGGTATTGTTCATTGAATAGTATAAAATCTTATTTTTGAGACTTGCTCTATTATTATACCTCCAATTTTTGAAAAAGGTAATTTTAAAGGGTTTTAACATTTATTTTCATGTGGGTAGCTTATAAACTCATAATCCAACTATTTTCTATTGATTTATCTTCAAAAACATCATGGGAGGTTTTTTCTTGGTTTTTGACCTTAAGTTTAACTAGATTTTGCATGGGTTTAATCTTGTAGACTCCTATAACCCTGGAAATGTATTTTTGAAACAGAATTTTGATTTTACCTCTTTTATTTTCAAATGTATTTTTCAAGTCTTTTTTGGACCCGACCAGAATATGGGCAATATTGTACCATTGGCATTTTTAACGCATAGATTCAATATTTGAATGTTGTAGTTTATTATGAGGATGTTCATAAAGGGAAGGCTCCATATTGAAATACATTGAATTGAGTTTTCATCATTTTGAGGTAGGTTATGACTTTACTTTTTAAGATAGAGTTGGGTATTTAATATATAAAAAAATCATGCTATGGGTTGGGGAAGGTAGCTATGAAGGTTATATTTCAAGATTATTTTTCTATTTCTGTGCCCGTGAGGGGTTTTATAAGTTGTTGGTATTGACTTGTGATATTTGATATTGTGTGTTGCCCATGTGGGAGCATTATTTGACATCGTTGGCCTTACCTGTGCATTTATATGCCTTAATTTTTTTTTATATAATTCCCATGCAAGGTCTTAATTTGATAATATAGGCCCTAATTGAGCATTGGTTACCTTCATCATAATAGTTATACATGAATTAGGGGTTGATATGATATAAATAATGTCTTTCATGCTTATTTATTCTGATGGTGTCAAACATTGAGTTAATAATCATGAATTATGGACATATTGAGTTTATTTCTAGGGTCATTTATATATACTTATATGTTGATTGGATCATATATCCTCATTTTGCGTTGATTGTGTGCACTACATCCTTATTGCATACCTATATGCTCATGAAATATTGGTACCACTAAGAAATACTATTTTTGAAAGATAATAAGATACCCTTCTGAAAACCCTCTCCCTAAACATGAGCTAGAGAGGATAGTTAAGATTGAGATTGATATAAGAGTTACACTATATGGGTTGTTGCAAATTCCTCTTTGATACGACCTGGTAGCTGGGAGCTCGGTGGGTGTATATAGAAAGCCATGAGATCACTTTCATTATTCAACCATCCACATTGTATTGCATATGCATCTTTTCTATTTTTCCTTAGTTTACATGACTTATTCATGGTTTCTGTATGCCTTCATAAGTATATTGGTGTTATTTCCTTTTCTGTGTATTCATATATTAGAACTTTTAGTGGAGACTATGTGAGCTACCATTTAGGACTTTTCTGCTTGCAGGAGATGTACTCATAGTATATTTTACTTATCTTATTTCCTACATTCCTCGGTCAGCCTATGATATCTATTGAGTATAATAGACCAGTAATCATCCCTACTATACTTTGTTGATACAGATCTAGGTTTGAGTATGTGGAACGATGTTTGAGTTCGTGCTAGATTAGGTTAATCTTTGAGGTATCAATATGCTCCAAAGTTTGTGGCTGATTTTTTGACCTTATCTTATTTCCCTTATGTATTTACTTAGTTTCAAAGATAGAGATGTATTTTTAATACCTTCCTGTGTTGTATCGATGCTCTTGACTTATAACACCACTTCTTGGGTTTATTATAACATTTATTTTTGTTTTCAGCAATTATTATACATGTATTGGTGTGAATTCCTTTGAGAATTCTCGCCTTAGTCTTGTTTTTGTTGATATCTATATTATCTTATTAACTTAGGTGATCGGCTTACTAGTCAAGGTTGTGACATGGCAAGTGCCATTATGACCTGGTTTTTAGATCGTGACAAATTTTTATCAAAGTAGCTAGGTTCACTATTCTTATATGTGTAATATTAGGATCTTTAGTATAGTCTCATGGATCGGTATGTAGTCATCCATATCTTTCTTTGAGAGGATATTAGATATCTTTTGGGAAAACTTCTATATTTTTGATTCCTTAATGCTGTTTATTTATACCCTATGTTTTATGTTGTGCTCTACCTTTTTTGCATAGATGGTGAGGACTAGATCTTGAGAGATTTGGGATGATAAGCCAACACCTAAGAATGGAGGCCAAACTAGAGGGAGAGGTTAGGGTCATGGATGGCCTAGAGGTAGAGTACGGGCAAAAGGGGCTGCCCCTATTAGAGATAGTACTAGGGGGATCTCTCCTGATCCTAAGATTGAGTATGCAGGAGATGCAAAGATTGCATAGGTCCCACAATGTTTAGTTATTACCTTAGTTCTAGTGGTCTTGTTGATTTGGTTATTGATTTATTTGGATGGTGAACCCTTGAGTGCATCTGGTATTCCTTTAATTTTGAGTATGGTACTACCGCTAGTACTAGCATCTTGTTATGATATTCCTCTGACTTTGAGTGGTGTTCTATTTTCAGTTATAGTATTTGATCGTGGTATTCATAGTTCATGGGCAAATCATTTATCTATAGTACCACCATGTGTGGATTCTTAACTTGCCAAACTTACTATTCCTCCGATACTTTGGGTATAATTATGTCTTCTAATGATCAAAAGAGGTTCAAGAGGTTTATTCACTTTGGCCCTCCTAATTTTAGTGGTGCTACTGGCGAGGATGCCTATCAATTTTTGGTTGATTGCTAGGAAAAGTTACATAATCTTCGATCCCTTGAGTCTTATGGTATTTTTTATACTACATATCAGTTGATGGATGTGGCTAGGGATTGGAGGATATCTTATGCAAGTTGTAGACCATTGTGTTTGCCTACTATGACTTGTACTTAATTTTAGAGGCTTGCTTGGGAAAGTTCATGCAATATTGTTTGAGAGACCAGATGGGTGACGAGTTTGATTATTTAGAGTAAGGCTCTACAATTATTTTTTTGAATATGATGCTCATTTTATACTTTATATAGATATTTATCTTCTAGCATCTTTATTGAGTTTGAGCAAATTCAGAAGTTTATGGAGGGATTAGATGATACTTATTGATGTGCTAAGGATTTATAGCAATTTCGATGCTTAAAACAGTAAAATATGCAAGTTTTTAGGTTGTTTTGTGAAATATGATGTTTTTTTAGGTATGTTTTGTAGGAGATTAGGTTTTGGATGCTAAATGGAATAAAAATAAGAAAATTGATGTTTTAGGCTACTTACTTAGGCAATTCTGGGCGTAAGTGCCACTTATCGGGCATATGTGACCAAAGTAGGTGTTAGAACTTGAAGTCCAGAGGCTTAAAAGCACTTACTTGTTAGATATAGCTTAGGAGGTAGTCTCAGGGGCTTCTCTTCAAATATTTTTAAGCATGCCAAGATGACCTAGTTCATCATCCAGGATACTCAGGGAGGCATCAAGAAGGTAAATCATTATGGTGAGTTTAGTGGACATGTATCCCGAGGTACAAAATTTTTTGGAAGAGGTTCCCATGGTTATCTTAGTAGGCCAGTTTTGATCACTTTTCTCAGATTATGTGGTAGTCCTTCAGGTTTAATGATTTTAGGTAGTCCAACATCTGGTCAGGGTAGTCATTTTAGTTTAGCTGCATTGCCACAGATTGAGTTAGGACGTAGAGGGTGTTTGTACGTATCTTATTTAGCTTATATCCATTATACTAGTGTTGCCTCATAGCCTCCAATAGATTCTATTCAAGTTGTTTATGAGTTCATGGTTATGTTTCTTATAAATTTTCCTGGTATACCTCTAGATTGTGATATCAATTTTACTATTGAAATAGAGCCAACCAACGAAGCCTATTTTTATTCCTCCCATAGAATGGCCCTGACTAAGCTAAAAGAGTTAAAAAGCAGTTGGAAGATTTATTGAGTAAAGGGTTTATTAAACCCAGTGTTTTTTCTAGGGTTGCACCTGTCTTGTTTGTGAAGAATAAGGATGGTTTAATATGTATGTGTATTGATTATAGGCAGTTGAACAAAGTGACTTAAGAACAAGTATCCTCTTTCTCTCTTTAATGATCCTTTTGACTAGCTTCAGTGTGATTTGGGGTTTTTCGAGATTGATTGAAGGTTCGGGTACCATCAATTGAAGATTAGAGCTTCGAATGTTCTGCAGATAACTTTCGGGCTCAATATGACCATTTTGAGTTCTTGGTCATATCTTATGGGTTTTCCAATTCCCCTGTGGCATTCATGGAGTGTATGAATTATGTATTTCGACTGTATCTTGACTCCTTTTTGATTTTATATACAAGTGACATCTTGATTCATTCCAAGAGTGAGGCCGACCATGCGAAGCATTTAAGGGTTGTGCTTCGGTGGTTGCATGACTAAAAGTTGTATGCTAAGTTTTCTAAGTGTGAGTGTTTGTTATATTCAATCTCTTTCTTGGGTTATATGGAGACGAAGGATGGTATCATGATTGATCAGGTCAAGATCACAAAAATTTGTGATTGGGATAGACCTACTTCTCTTATCGAGATTCAAAGTTTCATTAGTTTGGAAGGTTATTATTAGTATTTTGTAGAGGGTTTCTCAATTATTGCAGTTCCTTTGTCCATGTTTACTCCAAAAAATATGTTTTTTTAGTAGTCGAATGTATGCAAGAAGATCTTTCAAAAGCTCAAGAAAATGTTGACTTTGTCTTCTATGCTAACCTTGCCCAAGGAGGGTGCGGGTTTTATCATGTTTTGTGATGTGGTGTTGGTTTTAGTGCGGTGTTGAATTAGAATGGCAAGGTGATTATTTATGCTTGTAATCAGTTGAAGCCTCATGAGAGAAATTACCCTACCCATGATTTAGAGTTGGTAGCTGTAATGTTTGTGTTGAAGTTATGGCATCATTATTTTTTATGGAATGACTTGTGAGATCTTGTTGGACCATCTTAGACTTCAGTACTTCTTCAGACTATGAGAAATAAATATGTGGCGGTGACGTTAGCTTGAGATGCTTAAAGATTATGACATAACTATTTTGTACCATTCGGGCAAGGCTAAATTGGTTACGAATATCTTGAGTTGAAAGTCGACTCTAATGGGGAGTTTTGCTCATCTTTTGACCTAGTAGTGGGCCTTAGCCTTGGAGGTTCAGTCTTTAGCTAACCAAATGGTTAGACTTGATATTTTGACACCCAAGTATATTTTAGCCCTTATTGATGCCAGATCTTTTTAATGGATCAAATTTAGGCTCACCAATTTGGTGATAACAGTTTGAGAGTGATTTGGTATAAGGTATTGAGCGGCGAGGCTAAGTAAGCCTCTCTTAATTCTAAAAAAATATTAAGGATTAGTAGTTGATTTTGTGTGTTGAGAGTCATAGATTGGGTGAGGTTGATTTTAGAGGAGGCCCATTGCTCTAGGTATACTATCCATCCTGGTGTGACCAAGATGCATTGTGATTAAAAATAGATTTATTGGTGGGGTGGTATAAAGAAGGATGTGGCAAATTTTATAGCTCGTCGCCTGTGTTGTCAATAAGCAAAGGCCAAGCATCAAAGATGAGTGTTTTGATTTACGAATTATCCATTCTTGAGTTGAAGTAGGAGCAAATCACTGTTAGACTTCACTGTTAGCCTTACCTCCACACTTTTTAGTTGTTCATCCAGTTTTTCATGTTTCTATGCTTCACGATATATTTTGAATGAGTCTCATGTGATTCGTTGGGTTTCAGTTAAGTTGGACGAGAGGTTAACCTTTGTTGAGGAGCCAGTGATTATCTTAGCCAAGGATATGACTGTTGTGTTCTAGAGATATCCCTGTGGTTAAGGTTTAATAGAGACACCATTCTTTGAGGAAATTAGGGAGGTTGAGTCTGACTTGCGTCATAGTTACCCTCAACTCTTTACCTATTCATGTATTTTTTTGCCTTTAGTTTGAGGATGAACTTGATTTTTATTGCTGGATGTCGTGATGACTTGAATTATTGGATTTTCTATTCTAGGTGTTTTGACTATTTTGACCTTCCTCATAGTTGCTACTTGTTAATTTTGAGGTCCGGGGATGGTTGCCACGGTTCTGAAGTGATAGGGAACGAGTTGTGCGAGTTTATGGTTTTTGGAGGCTTTAGAATCCGTGTAGTTGACTTTGGTCAACAATTTTTATTCTGAGTGTCAGATATCAAAATTGAATGCGCCAATAGATCCAAAATATTGAATTTGGGTTAGTAGTGGGGTTGATTAAGTTTCAGGACTTTTATATCTCATTTCGACTCCTCATATGAAAAATAGAATAATAGTGTTGTAGGGGTTAATTTATTAATGATGACCCCTTTTTAGAAATCCAACGTCACTATTGAGTCTGAAATTTCGAAATTATCCTAGTAGTATATATGGTTTATTTCTGTCAGGTCCCGAACGATTCTCGAGGGCCTGTTTAGAGATTTTGAAAACCATGCAAATTAATTGATTGCTAATATCTAGTGCCTGAATGTCACCTTATTCATGAACACGAGCCTCCTACCACAAACACGAAGAAGGAATTGTTCGTTCATTGCAAACGTAATGGTAGGGCCGCAATCGCAAAGGTTAATCAGGTTTGGTTCGGTCAAAGTCCCATTTTTGCAATTATGATAGTGTCATCACGAACCCAAGGGTCTGGGTCTTGGACCTTCATAAATGCAAAACCCTTTCTGCGAACTCAATGGCCAATTTAAATGGCCAATTAGCTTTGACCCTCTCAAACATAAAGGGCTGATTGCATTCGCAAGGTATTGTTCATTGAACAATATAAAATCTCATTGTAGTATTTATACTTTATTTTTGGACCTTCATGTTTTGGAAAAGACGACTTTTAAGGGTTTTAATGTTGATTTTTATGTGGGTAGCTTCTAAACTCATAATACCACTATTTTCCATTGATTTTATCTTCAAAAACTCCTTTTAATCTTGGTTCAAAGTGAAAAATTTGGGTTTTTATCGGTAAAGTTTAAAAAGGGTTTGCCTTGGTTTTGGACCCTTATTTTAACCCATTTTCACATGGATTTTTCCTGTAGACCCCCTTAACCTTGGAGATTGTGTTTTTGAAACAAAATTCTAAGTTTACCTATTTCAATTTTGAACTTGTTTTTCAAGTTCATTTTGGACCCAACCCAAATAAGCGTGATATCGGTATCAGTGGCTTTTTTTTTTAATGCGTCGATGCTATTTTTGAATGTTGTAGTTGGTCTTGAGGCCGTTCATAAGGGAAGGATCCGTGTTGAAGAACTTTTGATCAATTTTTTATTGTTTTGAGGTAGGTTATAACTTAACTTCTTTTAGATTGTGCTGGGTAGTCAATATATAAGTAAAGCATGATGTGGGTTGGGGAAGGTAGCTATGAGGGTTATATTTCAAGATTATTTTACTGTTTGTCTGCCCGTGTGAGGGCTTAAATATGCTATTATTATTAACTTGTGATATCTAATAGTGTGTGTTGCTTGTGTGGAGGCTTTATTTGACATCATTGGCCTTATCCGTGCTTCTAAATGCCTTCATTCTAGATATATTGCTCGTGCGGGGGCTTAAATTTATAATATAGGCCCTAATTGAGCATTTTTTTCCTTTTTCATTATTGTTATACTCGAGTTTGGCGTTGATATGATATATATGATGTCTTTAATGCATATTTATTCTAATGTTGGCAATCATTAAGTTAATAATCATGAATGATAGATGTAGTGTGTTTGTTTCTTGGCTCACTTATATATACCAATACGTAGATTGAATCGAATATCCTTATTTTGGGCTGATTGTGAGCATTATATACATATACATTCATGAGATAATTGTACCACTGAGAAATACTATTTTGGAAAGAAAATAAGACACTTTTATGAAAACCCTCTCCGTGAACACGATCCGCAGAGGAGAGTTGAGATTGAAATAGAGACTAAGATTTGAGATACAGTATATGGGTTGTGAACCCCCATGGGTCCTGCAGGATAGCTGCGATCTCGGTGGGTGTATACAGAATGTCATGCGACGGCTTTCATCATTTATCACATCCACGTTGCATTGCATTGCATTGAATATACATCATTTCTTATTTTTATTTTACGTGACTTGTACTTAGTTCCTGTGTGCTTTCATAGGTGTTTTAGTGTTGTTTCCCTTTTTGCGTATTCATATATTGGAATTTTTAGTGCAGACTACGTGAGCTACCATTTGGGGGTTTTATGCTTATAGTATATTTTACATGTCTTACTTCCTACTTTGCTTAGTTAACCTATGATACCTACTGAGTATAAGTGAACGCGTACTCATTCCTACTGTGCCCTTTTGACGGAGATCCCGGTTTAAGTACAACACATAATGTTTGAGTTCGTGTGAGATTCAGTGAATCTTTGAGGTATTAATGTTCTTTAGATTTTGTGACATGACCCGACCCTGGGCCTTGTCGTAATAGGCATCCCAAATCCGTCCGAAATCGGAGACCACCCCCGTCACCCAACCCAACCTCCAGCCGCCTGCCCTGAGTTGGTTAAATTTCAAACATATAACAAGATAGCGTAACTATCTATATTATAGACTCTAGGAAAGGTCTATTACTGAGACCGTCCCAACCGAGTTTGACCATCCCATACAAACCGTCCAACCATACCTAGCCAAACCAAACCATAACCAAATAAGTTCCATTAATAATTAAATAATCCAAAAATGAAATAAGATGGAATAGTGAGAAATTTGGTCAGTGATGTTAGCCCCAATACCAATACCAATACTAAGGCTGTCACCCATACCGAACCCGCCCATACCAACTCATAGTAGTTCCACCAAAGCCTCTAACCAAAAGAATACAAATATCTGGTTGGGACATGCCCCCAACCTTAGATAAAAACAATATCGATAATAATCTAGAGTATTAAATAACATCCATGCACTATAGCCTTCCGAATAGATGGAAGCTCACAACTTCAATCCAAAGATGACCCCTGCGTGTCCAAATGTTAAGGCGGAGGAGCAGAACGGACGGTTCCTGCATCGCGTAGAGATACAACCGCCCGAAGACGCGTTAGCGGGTGAACGCTAGCATGAACTCAGGGATAAGGATAAAATAACGCTAATTATAAAACCAAGTACAACCATCCATATGCATACAAATGATAGATATATATTATATATATATATATATATAATCATGTTGGAAAAGAGAACCGGGTTTAGCATGCCATTAAAATCCTTACCTGGGATGTGTAGCTTTGCCGACCTAAAACCACCTATGGGCCATATGGGTTCATCTCTCCCTTCTGAAAGAGCTCCAATGTATGAAGTCGCACAACCAGAGAAAAGAACCTGGGATGACTAGTACATCCCCTAAAATATAATGTGTGACATCATGCACACGGTCACTAGGACCAAACCTCGCATCGGCAAACATGAGTTTCTAGTTTTGATCCCCCCGTACCTCCAACTTCCACAGCTTTGCCACACACCACCCTTTAAACCTAATTGAAACTATTACCAAATAACCAAACCATTATCCATTTATTATTAACCAAGTCCATTAGTAGTGGTATCATCATACCGATTATAACTTGCAAATATTGTCCTTAGCCAAACCTTTTTGAGATCAAGGGATTCCCATGCACCCATAGATCATATTATCCAATTAACTTAGGGGATTCCCATGTATCCAACAAGTATGTTTATTAAGTCAAACTATTCCAAAACTATTAAAACCATTCATATCATTTAGGGTTTCATTACCAAGTTTAAACCATTCATAAGTTCCATTGAAAAGCCAATATTATAGTGAAAGCATTGTTATAGGCATTTTATCAAACACATTGGGGGCATAGTATTTCCAAAACCAAAGTCCAATACAAAATAACCATTTATATGCAATCAATTATCCAAAACCACCATTAAAGCATAATTAAAACATGGAAAACTATACCCAAGCATTTATAACCAAACCCCCCAAATAATATTAGAAAACCCAATATGATACAACATTTAAATCATGAAAACATTGCATAAAACCATGACTTTAGTTGGAACTAACAATGATGGAAGAGACCATTACTTAAACCAAGATGATGAAGGAGAGAAATCACCAAGACAAACCCCAATCTACTACTTAAGATGAAACCCTAGCTTCCTTTGCCCGAGAACTCTAGAGAGGATTTAAGAGTGTTTTCTAAGTGTTTAAGAATAGAATAGTAGCACAAATAACCTCCCAAGTGCAATATAACTCGTGGGGCCTTATTAGGATAAGTGAAAAAATATCCAGATTAACCTCACTTAAACTGCATCTAATTCTCGTCATAGGGTACGACTGACCATTATGAGTCATACCTATACTGTATGAGTGGTACCCTCCTCACGTATCCTAGGCATTCCTCCTTGGACCCCAACACTTTCTAAGGTATGACGCACCCAAACCCAAGTCGTATCCAAGTGTCCGACTAGTACCCATAAACCATACCCCTGACAGAATAAAATCCAGGATATTTGAGCACTGACCATCATACGAGTCCTGGGTATGGCTTATAACTCTTCTTACGGCTCATGGTGAGGCATTCGTACTCAGATCCAACCTCAGTTATCAAGTCTAAGGTTAAATGAAGAAACTAAACAACCTGTATCCATCGATACGACTCGTACCACCCAAGTCGTACCCATTTCAGTGACTAAATCCATCCCACCAACCAACATTAGTCAGTATACGACTGGACTATACCACTCGTAAGCAAGTTTATGAATCATTCCCTAAGTAGTATCTTGCCCAGAAACTAGAAATCAGGGAAATTTTCTAAGGTCCAGAAACCAGGGTGTTTTAGTCTTCCCCACTAGGAACATTCATCACCGAATGATGGACAAGGTAGGGTAAACACAAACACGATTCATTTTTATTATTAAATATATTTCCAATCTTTAATAAAGTTTTAAAACAAGGAGGCAAAGATATTAATCTTTCTTTTAGGAAACTCAGAAATAAAGATCTGTTGAAGACTTATACCTTCCGTACGAATCCCAGAAGCAGAAAACATGTGCGAATACTTAGACCTCATGTCCTCCTTCGCTTCCTATGTAGCTTATTCTACCATATGGTTTTACCATAGAACCTTAACAAAGCCACATCCTTGGCCCGCAACTGATGAACCTGCCTATCCAAGATCTCAATTGGTACCTCCTTATAAGACAGAGAGTCCGAGACACCCAACCCCTCCAAAGGCACAATCGAACAAGGATAACCAATGCAATTCTTTAATATGGAAACATGAAATACCAGATGAACGAAGCTCAAACTAAAGGGCAATTTGAATTCGTAAGCCATATTACCAACCCTCCACAAAATGACATAAGAACTAACATGTTGGGATTGAGCTTTCCCTTCTTACCAAACCACATTACTCCTTTCATGAGAGATACCTTTAAGAACACCCTATCCCCAACCTCAAGCTCTAAGTCGCTATGACTTACATCCGTATAGAACTTTTGGTGACTTTGAGCATCCTTAAGCCTATCCCGAATCACCTTTACTTTTTCCATTGCCTAATATACCAAGTATGGACCAAACATATCCGCCTCACCAAGATCAAACTACCTAATAGGAAATCTATAATTCCTACCATACATTGCCTCTAAAGGGGCCATATTAATACTCAAATAATAGTTATTGTTGTAAGCAAACTCCACCAAAGGTAGATGCTCAACCTTTTTGCCACCATAATCAATCAGACATTCTTGAAGCATATCCTCCAATGTCTGAATTGACCTCTTCGCTTGCCCATCCAACTACGGATAGAAACCAGTACTCAGACTAACCTTGGTACCCAACCCTGTAAAGACCGCTAGAAATGAGATAAAAAATATATACCACAATTAGAGATAATCGAAACAGGTACTCCATGACCTAGGAAGACTAGTAATGAAATCTATATTAATTACCTCCTATTTCTATTTAGGTAAATTAATTTCCTCACACAACCTACCAGGCCTCATGTGCTCAATATTAACTTGTTGACACACCATGTACTTGGCTACAAAATCATCCACATCCCTTTTCATACTATTCCACCAATATATCTTCTTGAGATCATGATACATTTTTGTTGATCTGCGATGAACAACATAGCACATTTCATGCGCCTCAGCCAAAATCTTTTGCCACAACCCATCGGCATCATAAACATACAACCTCCCTTGGTATCACAAAGTACCATAGCTGCTGATCTCAAAGGTAATTACCTTTTGCTCACCGATATCTCTCTTGATTTTTATCAAGACAGGATCTAGCACTTATTTCTCATTAACCTCTGCACGAAAAGATGACCTAACCACTTCCTAAACCATCACACCACCCTCCTTGGAGTCGAAAAGACAACCTCTAAGATTGGGCAAGTGGTGAATATGTTTCACCAATTCGTGCTTTCCTTTCTCCACATGAGCTAAGCTCCTTATGGTAAACCTGTCAAGAGTATCAGCAACCATGTTAGACTTACCTGGTGATAGTGAAGACTCATATCATAGTCATTGAGAGGCTCTAACCATCTCCTCTGCCTGAGATTTAGCTCCCACTGAGTGAACAAATGCTGTATATTCTTTTGATCAGAAAAGATATCCACGTACACTTCATACAAGTAGTGCCTTTAGCTTTTTAAAGCAAAAACCACCGCCAATAGCTCCAAATCATGAGTAGGATAATTCTTTTCATGCACCTTTAACTGCTTGGAAGCATAGAAAATGGGAAGCATAGGAAATCACCTTCCCATGCTGCATAAAAATACAACCAAGTCCCACCCAATATGTATCACAATAAACCATAAATCCCTCATTGCCTTCAGGAAATGTCAAAATTAGAGCCAAAGTTTGCTTATCCTTAAACTTCTAAAACTCCCCTCACAAGAATCCGAGCAAGAAAACTTGACCTTTTTCTGAGTCAATCTGATCAAAGGAGCAGCTATTGCCAAAAAGCTTCCTACAAATCACCGATAATACCCAGCCAAACCCAAGAAGTTTTGAATGTCAATTGGAGTCATGGTTCTAGGACACCTTTTAACCAAATCCACCTTTTGAGGATCCACCATGATCCCCTCACTAGAAATAATATGACCAAGAAAATTCAGAACATTCAATCAAAACTCACATTTAGAGAACTTGGCATACAATTGTTTTTCCTTCAAGGTCTATAATACCACACGATATGATTAGCATGATCTACCTCACTCTTAGAATAAACCAAAATTTCATCAATAATTACAATGACAAAGAGATCCAAGAACTGCCTGAAAACCATGTTCATCGAATCCATAAATTTCATCGGGGCATTAGTCTAACCAAATGACATTACTAAGAATTCAAAGTGCCCATACCAAGTACGAAAAGCCATCTTAGGGAAATCCTCCTCCCTAGTCTTAAGATGATGATACCTAGTACGAGGATCTATCTTAGATAAGAACTTGGCACCTTGAAGCTGATCAAACTTGTCATCTATCCTTAGAAGAGGATACTTGTTCTAACTGTTACCTTATTCAACTGCCTATAGTCGATACAAATCCAAAGGGAACATTTCTTCTTGCGCACGACCAATACCGGTGCACTATGGGGATACACTAGGATGAATAAACTCCTTATCCAGAAGATCCTTAAATAGCTCTTTGAGTTTCCTTAACTCAGCTGGAGCCATTCTATAAGGAGGAATAGATATTGGATGATTATATGGAACCAAATCAATATCAAACTCTATTTCCCTATCCGGAGGAACACCAAGAAGTTCATCCGAAAAGACCTCAGGAAACTCATTTAATACCAGAAACGAATAAAAAAAGGACCCTCCGAGTTAGAATCTTTAACCTAGAACAAGTGATAAAGACAACCTTTGGAGATTAATCTCTGAGCTCTAAGATAAGAGATAAACCTCCCCCTAGGAGCAAGGGAACCACCTTCCCACTCTATAACCAGTTCACCAGAGAACCTAAAGACAACCTTATGGGTCTGACAATCCAAGTACACATAGCAAGAGTATAACCAACCCATCCCTTGAATGGCATCAAAGTCTACTTTATCCAATTCAAAAAAATCCACCAAAGTCTTCCTACCACCAACAGATACCACACCCCCTATAGACTCTCTTAGAAAAAATTGAGTCACCTACCGAGGTAGAAATAAAAAAAAATCCGATACAACCTCAGGATTAAAACAAATACATACAGCTATAAATGAGGGCATAAAAGAAAGAGTAGACCCCAGATCAAACAAAAAATACACATCACGAGAGAAGAGTTGTAATGTAGTGGTACCAACATTAGGTGATGCCTCAAATTCCTGTCGAGATGCAAGAGCATACAATTAAATTTCACCTATGCTAATACTAGAAACAGGAGTAGAAGATAAAGAAACTAGAGCTTTGACCACTCCCCAAGCTCCTATGCCAACCGAATAATTCTTGAGTATATGGCCTTGTTAGCCATATTTAAAACACTTAACCCTACCATCATCATAATATCCCCAATATAGACGACCATAAATTCGAAAAGAAGGGAATAAAGAAGCCAACTGGTCCCTACTCACCTGAGATTGGGAACCTTGTGGCCAAAAATTATCACCACATTGTGGATGCCTATCACCCGACTACTTTGAGTAAGGAGTGCTAGCAGTAGAAAAGGAACCAGAACTTTCCCACTTTTTCTTCAGCCATTTACCTCCATCCTGACTGCCCTGTTGCTGTGCACCACTCTAATAAAAAAACCTACTCCTCTTACGCAATCTTTCCCCAAACTTTGTATGTTTCCACTTTTCTTCCTCCACCTGCTGCATGTGGACAACCAACCTCAAAATGTCCATATTCTTAATCAGCAAAATAGTCTTACTTTCAAGGATCAGATCTTGAGATAGCCCAGAAGTTAACTTTCTTAGTCTCTTCCTTATGTCAGCCATAAGATTAGGAGCATACCATGACAACATATGAAACTTCAGGCATATTCCTTGATAGATATTTCACTTTGCTTGAGATTCACAAACCCCTCTATTTTTGGTTCCCTCAATTCTTGAGGAAAGAAATGATCCAAAAAAGCATTAGAATAAGTATCCTATAAGGACAAATCCTCCACATCACCTTTATCTCTATCCCACTCCTCGTACCATTGGTACGAACTATCCTTGAGTGGATAAGATGTAAAGTTTATATCTTCCACATTAGTAGCCTGAACAACCCTAAATATTTTCTATATTTCATCAAAGAAAGCTTGAGGATCCTCCTCTATCTTCACACCAATAAATGTAGGAGGATTCAGCTTTATAAACTAGCCAACCCTTGTAGCCTCAGCAGATAACCCACCAGACGCATTCTGCTCAGCCTGAGTAGTGACCAACTAAGAAATAACATAAATAGATTAGTAAAATTCTATATTAGTTACCTCACCTTGAGGAGTACTAGTAGCAACCAGAGAAACTCCAAAACAATTAGGGATGGGACTACGAGAACGAGCGCGAACTCCAGGTGTAGGACATACCTCATCAATATCATCCCCAAATAGGATACAATAATTTCCTTATGTTTCAGATCATCGAGGAATGATGTATAAAGTGAACAAGAAGGGATTAGAGAAGATTCAAAAACTTAGACTCCAAGCTTGAAAACAGAATACCAAGAAAGAAAAACATTCCTAAATGCCCTGTAACCTCTTTCTTATGAGTGTGGCATGCTACATACCCTTAAAAGAGAATCTACTAAAAATGGCATTGTGGACTCCCAATTGACCATGAACCTAAAGATCTGATACCAACTTGTCATGACTTGACTCGGGACCTTGTCGTAATAGGCGTCCCAAGTTCATCTGGGATCGAAGAGGCCCTATACCCAACCTAACCTCTAGCTGCCTGCACTGAGTTGGATAAATTTTGGACATATAACAAGATAGAGTAACTATCCAAATTATAGACTTTGGGATAGGTCTATTATTTAGTCTGACCTAACCGAGTCTGACCCTCCCATACTAACCATCCAACCATCCAAACTAAAGATTTAACCGCAACTAAAAAAACTCCATTAATAATTAAATAATCCTAAAATAAAATACAATGAAATAGTGAGAAATTTTGTCCAATGTGTCAGCCCTAATACCAATAACAATACTAAGGCTGTCACCCATATCGATCCCGCTCATATCAACCCATAGTAGTTCTATAAAAGGCTCTAATAAAAAGAATACAAATTTTTGATTGGGACATACCCCCAACCATAGATAAAACCAATATCCATAGATGAAATACTAGCACTTCAATCCAAAGCTGACCCTTGAGTGTACAAATGATAAGAAGAAAGAGTAAAACGGTCGGTTCCTACATCATGAGGGGATATAGCTACCCAAAGATGGGTTAGCGGGTGAACGCTAGCATGAACTTAGGGATAAGGATAAAATAATATTAATTATAAAACCAAGTAAAACCATCCATATACACATAAGCCATACATATATATACATAACCATGCCAGGAAAAGGCCCTAGTGTGTGAAGCCGCAGAATAAGAAAAAAACTTGGGATGACTAGTACATCCCGCAAAATATATAGTGTGGCATCATGCACATGGTCACTAAGTCCAAACCTCACATTGACAAATATGAGTTTTAGTTTTGATCCCCCCAAGTCCTCCACCTGCCATGGCTTTGCTACATACCCCTTTAAGCCCAATTAAAACCATTACCAAACAACCAAATATTTATCCATTGATTATTAACCAAGGCCATTAGTAGTGATATTATCATACGGGCTATAACTTGTAAGTTTTATCCTTAGCCATATCTTTTTTAGATCAAGTGATTCCCATGTACGCATAGACCGTATTATCCAATTAACTTGGGGGATTCCTATGTACCCCACAAGTTTGTTTATTAAGCTAAACCATTCCAAAACCATTTAAACCATTCATATCATTTATGGTTCCATAAAAAGTTTAAAACATGCATAAGTTCTATTAAAAAATAAATATTGCAGTGAAAGCATTGTTATTAGTATTTTATCAAACACATTAGGGCATAGTATTTTCAGAACCAGTCTCCATTATCAAATGACCATTCCCATGCAACCAATTATCCAAAACCACCATTAAAGCATAATTAAAACATGGAAAAACCATAACTAAGCATTTATAACCAAAACCTCTAAATTATATTTGAAAACCCAAGATCAGACAACATTTAAATCATGAAAACATTGCATAAAACTATGCCTTTAGTTGGAACTAACAATGAGGGAATAGAACATCACTTAATTCAAGATGATGATGGAAATAAATCACCAAGACAAGCCCCAATCTACTCCTTTAGATGAACCCTAGCTTCATTTGCCCAAAAACTCTAGAGAGGATTTAAGAGTGCTTTCTAGGTATTTAAGAATAAAATAGTAGTGCAAATAACCTCACAAGTCCAATATAAGTCATGGGGCCTTATTATGATAAGGGGGAAATATCTAGATTGCCCTCACTTAAACTAAATTTAATTCTTGTCAAAGGGTATGATTGAGTCTCGTGAGTTGTACCCATCCTATACGAGTGGTACCCTCCTCTCGTATACTAGTCTTTCCCCCTTGGACCCAACACTGTCTAAGGAATGACATACCTAAACCTAAGTTGTATATAAGTGTATGACTAGTACCTATAAACCATACCTCTAGCAGAATAGAATCTAGGAGGTTTGAATACTGACCACCATATGAGTCCTGGGTACGACTCATACCCTGGCTTACGGCTCATGGTGAGCCATTCATACTCAGATCCAACCTAATATATCAAGTATAAGGTTAAATAAAGAAACCAAACAACCCATATCCATCGATATGACTTATACCACCCAAGTCATACCCATTCTAGTGACTAAATCCATCTCACTGACTAATACAGGTCAGAATACGACTGGACTATACCACTCGTACCCAAGTGTATGACTCATTCCCTATGTCATATCTTGCCCTAAAAGCAAAAATCAAGGAAATTTTCTAAGATCCAGAAACCAGGGTGTTTTAGTTTGAGGCTGAATTTCAAACCTCATCTTATTTCCTTTATATTTTTACTTACTTTTGGACACAGAGATGTATTTTCAGTACTTTATTGGATTTTAATAGATGCTCTTGACTTATGCCATCACTGATTAGGTTTATTATGACATTTATTTTAGTTATCAGATATTATTATACTGTTAATGGTTTGACTTCCTTTGAGAAGTATTGCCTTAGTCTTGTTTTTATTGATATTTGTATTATCTTATCTATTTGGGTGATCAACTTAATTTTTAAGGTCATGCGCCGACAAGTGCCATCATGACCAAGTTTTTGGGTTGTGGCGTTACTACATGATGATTTTAGGGTATGGGGATAGTTTGGAACGGTTCCCAGGGACTTTAGGATGGTTTTGGGTAAGTTTGAGGCTTTAACAGACAATAGTTAACTTCAATCAACATATCTTAATTCAAGTGTCGGATTGCAAAATAAACTGTGCCAGCATATTAGAAATGTTGAATTTGGATTAGTAGCGGGGTTGGTTTGAATTTGGGGATTTTATATCTCATTTTGACCTTTTATTTAAAAATAGCAAAAATGGCGTCCTAGGGTTAGTTTTTTTAAATCAATCATTTTTCAAATATCTGAAGTCGTTATTAAGTCTCAAATATCGAAAATAGCCTAGTAATAGATATGATTGATTTTTATCGGTTCCCAAATAAATCTCGAGGATTCATTTGGAGTATTTAAAAACGTGGCAAAAACTGTTGGAAAAAATTGATATCTAGTACAAACCAGATACTACTTCACAAATGCGAGCCTAAACTTGCGAGCATGAATGATTTTTTTGTTCCTCGTCATGATTGTGAGAGGGATATTGTGATTGTAAAGGGTTAAGAGGTCTGGGTCGGGTCTAGTTATCCTTTACGATTACAATTAGTCTGTCATGAATGCAAAGGTCCAAAAGTATAGACCTTTGCATTGCAAAGCATTAGACATGAATGCGAAGGCAAACATATAGATCAGTTAAATTTTTACCCTCATGATTATGAGTTGAGGTCTACGATCACTAGGTACTGTTCAATAAATAATATATAAGGTTTGTTTTAACCCTTTTTTTCTATTTTTGACCTTTGAGCTTTGGGTTTGGGTGATTCTTGAGGTATTCTTTTCCAGTTGATCTTGGGTAAGATCTAAAACCTTATTCCTATTATTTTTCATTGAGCATATTATCAAAAGCAACTTTAAATCATGATTTCAGTGTGGAAATTGGTGGTTTGTCTGGAAATGATTAGAAAGGGTTTTTCTTCAATTTGGACCTTGTTTTAAACCCATTTTCATGTGAGTTTTCTCTTATAGACTCCTATAACATTAATGAATGTGTTTTTAAAATAAAATTATGGTTTTCCCCTTTTTATTTTTGAACTCTTCTCTGAACCTATTTTGGACTCGACCTAAATATGGGCAATATGGGAATAGTAGCATTTTTAATGCTTAGATGTTATATTTAAATATTATAGTTAATTCTGAAGCCATTCATAAAAAGGAAGGCTCTATGTCAAATCACTTTAGATTGGAGTTTTATCATTTGAAGTAGGTTATGGCTTTACTTCTTTTAGATTAAGCTAGGTACTTAATATATCAGAAAAGCATGGTATGGATTAGGGAAAATAACTTTGGGGTTTATATTTGAGACTATTCTTACTGTTGTGTGCTTGTGTAGGGGTTTATACTATGTTGTGGTTGATTTGTGATATTTGATATTGTGTGTTGCCCATATGAGGGCTTTATTTGACATTATTGGCCTAGTATATGCATCTATATTCCTTTATACTTGATATGATGCCTGTGTAAGTGCTTAAATAGATGGTTATAGGCCCTTTCGAGTATTGATTGCCTTTTTCATGATAAAATACCTAGGTTTAGGGTTGATATAATATTAATGATGTCTTACGTATATATTTATTCCACTAATGCCTATTTTGACTGATATCATTAATTATTAACATAATGCATTGATTTTTGGAGCTCACTTATGCATGTAATTGAATAGTTTAGAGATCTTCATATTGATTGATTATGAGAATTATATCCTTCTTTCATACAATATTCATGAGATATCGGTACCATTAAGAAAAGATGATTTTAAAAGAAAAATAAGATTCTTTATAAAACACCTATACTGAGGGATGTGCCAGTAAGGTTGATTTGAGATTGAGATTAAGATTATGACTTTAGATAGTTAATGGGTTGCAAACCCCCCATGGGTCCTAATTTGGGGGCTTTGAGGTTCGATGGGTGTACATAAAGGGTTAAGTGATAACCCTCAACCATTCACATCATCATTACTATTGCATCACATCTACATATGCATCTTCACTTTTGTTTCTGTGTTTGTTATGTATCAATTACCTATCATTTGGATTATGTGTTTTCTTTAATTTATATACTTATATTAGAGCCATTAGTGAAGACGACTCATATTTTATTCATTTATTTATCTTATTTTCTACTTTACTCAATTGGCTTTTGATACCTACTAGGTTCAAGTGGATTGTACTCATCGATATTATGCCCTTTCGATGTAGATGCTTGTACGATCACTGTGCGAGGTGATTGAGAATATGCATGAGATAGTTGGTGACTCAAGGTACTAACTTATGATAACAAATTTTGGAATTGGATTTATGTATTTCTTTAAGACTTCTATTTTTACTTATAATTTAAGGTCTATTTTTATTCTAGAAGTCCCGTCATGTTCTATTTTATTGTTGTTTTAAGTTTCTTAACTAGTGGGTTTAGGGATTACTTATCAAGGCATGCGCCTTGGATTTTTGATTGTGAAAAATTTGTATTGGAGCATCCGGGTTCACCATTCTCATTAGTAGTAAGAGTAAGATGTCTAGTAGAGTCTCGTAGATTGGTACGTAGACGTCCATATCTATCTTTGAGAGGATATAAGATATCCTTAGGAAAGACTTCTCTATTTGTATCCCTAATTCGTGTGGGTTTTTCTTACACAATATTCTAGGTTGTGTTTTATTCTTTTCTGCATAGATGGTATGGACTAGATCTTGTGACCTTAGGGATGCTGAGCTATCATCCGAGAAGAGAGCCTAGACTAAAGGGAGAGGCAGGGGTCATGGACAACATCAAGGTAGAGAATTGACATGAGGAGTTTCACTGATTAGATATAGTGCAAGAGGGACCTTTCCCAAGCTTGAGGTTGAGCTTGTAGTGGATATAGGTTGACTCAGGTTCTAGAGTACTACTACCCCACTTTTGGAAAGTCTAATGATTCAGTTCTTGATGCATTTAGATGGTTTTCCCTTAACTTCACCTAGTGTTTCTTTAATTTGGAGTATTATACCATTGTTAGTGCTAATATCTTTTTGTGGTATTATTTTGACTCTGAGTGTAGTTCTACAATCTATACCGGCAACTACTTATGATATTCCTCAAACTTTGAGTGGTGCTCCACCTTTTCTTCCAATATCTGATTATGGTATTCCTAGCTTAGGGGGTACAAACTTTATTTATGTTACCCCTGAATGTGGATTCTCAGCCTATCAAAATTACTATTTCTCTAGTTGCTTCTGGTACTATTATGTATTATGATGATCACGAGAGATTTTAGAGTTTTATTTGCTTGGGACCACCCAAGTTCAGCGGTTATATAGTTGACAATTCTTATAAGTTTTTGATAGCTTGCAAAGGGAAGTTGTATAATATTATATCTCTTGTGTTATATGGAGTGCTTAGACTACATAGCAGTTTAAAGATGTGGCTAGGGATTGGTGGAGGTTACTTGACAGTTGTAGACCTCTGGGTTTGCCATCCATGACTTAGGATCAGTTTTTTGAGGCTTTTTTTGGATAGGGTTGTACCTTTTAGTTAGAAAGATTAGATGATGGAACAATTTGATCACTTAGAGCAAGGATCTATGTTTATTATTGAGTGTGAGACATATTTCCATACTTGTTCGAATATTTATTCATTGGTATCTTCATTGAGTCTGAGAGGATTCAGAAGTTTGTGAAGGGGTTGGATTGTTTGTATAAGTTGGGTATAACCTCGATGGTAGTTTCAGAGGCTTTCTTTTAGAGTGTTATTAAGCATGCTATGATGACCAAGTCTATTATCTATGCTACTCAGAGAGGCACCAAGAAGGTGGGTTATCATGATGAGTTTAGTAGATATGCCTGTCGAGGTAGAGATTTCTCGAGAAGAGGTTCTTATAATTATCATGGTAGGCCAATTTAGGATACTTTGTAGGGATAAGGTGTTATATCTTCAAATTTAGCGACTTTGGGTAGCCAGACATTAGACCATAGTGGGTAGCCAGACATTAGACCATAGTGGACTTTGGGTAGTCAAACATTAGAAGATATTTTTACATAATTTATCCATGTGGACAACTATTTTCTTTGATATATTTTCATAACTACACTTATATCTGCTTTGAGAAGTGGTTCACAGAGTGCTAGAGGCTCTACTTGAGGTGATACAGGTAAAGGTGGAGGTGCTCGTGGAAATTGATGTGGTCAGTTCTATCTATACTATCTAGACCCAAGGAAGAGGCCTCTGATACTTTTGTTACAAGTATCATCCTAGTTTACTACAAATCTACTTCTATGTTAATTTTACCGTTGATCGACCTCCCCCTATGTGTCTACGTATTTTTCTTCTAGCTTGGTTACTACATCTGAGCCTCTTACTGTAACACCCCAATTTTTTGAACCGGAATGCTACATGGTACTTATGACCCCGAAGGACCAAAAGCTAACCCATGACTGATATCTGTACCTGTACACTGCATAATATACATGTAAAATGCAGAAAACATGAACAATAGGCCACAAGGTTCAACTGAATAGAATATCTAATAAATAATAACATCCATATAGGGTAACAAATACCCAAAAATACTGAAAGCTGAATCTAAAATCTGAACTAAATCTGAAAACCTCTAAATACTGTCTGAAATAAGGAGTTGAAGGAACATGTCTCCAACTAACTCCGTCTAGTAAAACTAAACTGAAATAATGAATGAAATAAAATAATATCGTCCTCGAATGGATGAGGACTCACTGCAACTCTGTGACTCGAATGCTACTGCTGATTTGGAACTCATGTCTCTAAACCTATGGTGTAACATGAAAGAAAGCACCATAGCGCAAATGCATCAGTACGACTGGGAGTACTAAGCATACGAGTGAGGTAGGCTACGTAAAAAAAGGTTTACATTCATGAACAATGCTAACTGACTAACTGATATGAACGTAAGAGTATAAATATGCATACATAGTAACTAAAATCATGAATATATGATAGCTGGATATGTACGCTAATACATGGTTTACTGTTATCTAAAATGACTGATACTGAAATTTTGATAACATAGATGACTGTGTCTGACAGTCTTGAATCTGATGAAACCACCTGAGTTCCGTACTGTAACTGAATTGACTGTAACTAATAGTCCTGGTATACTGAAATCTAAAGAACTATCTGAGTTCTTTTACTGAGACTGGGACTGAAACTGTGGGAGGTAGTTGCTTAACCGACATGCCCCAATAAAGCATATATCTAGGTTGGGATCCAATCTCTGCCCCGACTAGAAGGGTGTCAATACCGCACCACTAGTAATGACAACTGTGAGTGACCCTTAGCTGGCAGGTACTCGAATGAGAATGGTGTGAACCCTAAACTGACAGGTTAAGCCACCTCATCAACCCTAATCTGGTAGGTTAAGATGTCTCAACCTACGCTGGCTATGTAGTTCTGGAACACAAGGATGACTACTAAGAATCACATCCTAAATTGGCAGGTGAGTTCTCATCCTTGGGTTCAATCAGTGCTAACTTCTACTCCCATCTAAAGAGACTGAACATGATTTAACTGGCTGTACATGGACTGACTAACTGACTTCCATTGACTAACGGAATAGTACTACTATCTGAGAATTTGTTGAGATCATGAGATTTATTGAGGCACATGATTGACTGAGTTCTATAGATCGTGTCTTGAATGAGATTATCGTGATAACATGGCATGGCTCTAGGCACACAACTATATTTTTTGGTACTAGTACCCCCAGGACTCGATGGAAGGAAACTGACACACATAACTGACTTGATCATAAAATGTAGTCCACAATTAACCATATCATAAGTACGGAATTTCACACTAAGCATAGTTTTCAACATCTTATGTATGGAAGGGAAATTCATTTAACATGTGTATACTTGCATACCTCCAATATCATGCTCAATCCATATCACAACAACGACGCATATCAATCACGTAGAATTCATGTGAAATCATAAAGCATAGAGCATGGACTTGTCATTTAAGCACTATTAAATCATGGGACATGAATTCTATCATCCTGGGCCTTTTATCAAACACTTTGCATGCATTCTATTAGGTTACGTGTGTTTTCATGAATTTCCCCATTTAAGCCATATAATGTTCATGGATTTCAACTAAAGAACACATATACTTCATGAAAACACCTTTAGATGTCATCTTGAAACTTAAACAACAATCATCAACATGTACATGGTCATATCACAACAAGACAATCACAATATAATTTTTAAAACATGGTTCTTGAGCTCTATGAATGAAATGGATCCATAGATGAACACTATGCATACCTTAGATGGAAGATTCTTAATGATTGATGGAGAAATTTGCTTGAACTTAAATCTCCAATTGAAAATCCTAGTGTGTTCTTGAGAGGATTTTGAGAGAAATAGTATGTTTTGGTAAAACAAGGGCTTAATTTTGTGTTTATGGAGTATATATAGGGGTGGAAAGATGACCCAAATACCCCCTCTAGATGCATCATTTAATTTCTATGAAAATTACCTGATTTGGGCCCCCGGTGCGATGTGGATATATCGTGTTGTCCCCCGTTTGTGACCTGGAAACTCACCGCGATATGGTGGAATCACGGAGAGACAATAGAATTTGACAAATGTTATTTTAGCTTACGGCATAGCGCGCCACTGACTGAGATGACGCTGCTGAAACTTTAAATCGCCACAACTTCTTCACCGATTATCCGTTTTAGGAAAATTTGGTATCGACAGAAAGCTTATTAAATTATCTAAAACTTGGAGGGTATAAATCTGCCAAAATACCACCTATAAACCACGTTATTCTCATTCAAAGATGACCTATGTGAAATAACACATGAAACCTTGGTGGATTCAAAAGTTCTTAGCTTGGCTTACTCTAAGTCACTCTTATGAACATTCTTAACACATCATAAACTCTATTATCAGTAGGATACATATCCTAATTCATGTACTCCAATATGAATCACAGGATAGGAGGTTTCATGTGTAGGAACAACGGTTTATTTTCTAGCTTTAAAATATAGGGGTATTACAATATCTCCCCCTTAGAAATATTCGTCCTCGAATGAGACTGACTGAAATGGGGATGGACGATAAACTGGAGTACGTGCAAGACATACACTACTGGAACATGATCATATGACGAGCATGGCTGATATGCTAAACATATTATGCTGGATATGCATATCTGATGTATGAGTAACTGATTCATGAATGCATAACTGAGCTTTCTGATAACTGAGTTCTCCCAATGAGAATGCATATTTGATGCATGATTATACACTAGAATGATACATGAATGCATGACTGAATATGAAATGGAACTTTATACCATATTTGTGATGAAACGTGAGCATGAACTGAATACCAAGTTGTATAGAATACTGAACGGGAAACTGAATAAGCTTAAAAAGAACTGTTACCTTAAGCTTAATCTAGATTGGTGGAGAAGAGTTAAGGATATTTGGTATGCATTTCTGCTTCTGCTTCCTAAGTAGCTCCCTCAATGGACTGATTTTGCCAAAGAACTTTGACTAAAGGGACTTCTTTGTTTCTCAGTCTACGAGTCTGATAGTCTAGAATTTTGATCAAAATTTCCTCATAGAAGATACTGTTCTGACTGTCAATACTCTGAATAGGGACTACAAATGACGGATCACCTATACACTTCTTGAGCAAAGAGATATAAAAGACAGGATGAATTGAGGCTAGATATAAAGGCAATTCGAGCTCATAAGCTACCTTGCCTAAGCGATTGAGAATCTTGAAGGGACCGACATATCAGGGACTGAGCTTTCCCTTCTTGCCGAACTACTTCACTCCCTTCATAGGAGAGATCTTTAGATAGATATAGTTATCGACCTCGAACTTGAGATCCTTTCTACGACCATCAGTTTACAACTTCAGTCAGCTCTGAGTAGCCCGGAGTCTTTCTCTGATTAACTGGATTTTCTCTAAGGCGTCGAATACTAAGTTAGGCCCTATGACTGAGGCCTCACTAACTTCAAACCACCCGATTGGAGATCTGGACCTCCTACCTTAGAGAGCTTCAAATGGATCCATTTTAATACTGGAATGATAGCTATTGTCGTATTCAAACTCAATCAAAGGAAAGTGGTCAACCCAACTTCCCTTGAAATCAATTGCACACGCCCTTAGCATATCTTCAAGAATCTAAATGGTCCTTTCTGCTTGACTATCTATTTGAGGATGAAAAGTTGTACTGAGATACCCTTTTGGAATGCTTTCCAAAAGTGAGAGGTGAACTGGGTACCTCTGTCTGAGATGATAGATAATGGAACACTGTGTAATCTAACCAACTCCGTAATATAGAGTTTGGCATAATCCTCGGATGAATAAGAGGTATGGACTGGAAAAAATGGGCTGACTTGGTCATTCTATCTACAATGACCCAAACTGAATCATGCTGATGACGAGTTCGAGGCAAACCCATCACAAAGTCTATGTTCACTTCTTCCCACTTCCAAGTAGGAATGGTGAACTGCTACATGGAACCACTAGGTCTCTAATGCTTTATCTTAACCTACTGACATGTAGGGCACTTTGCCACAAATTCTGCAACATTTCTCTTTATTCCATTCCACTAATAGATCTCCCATAGGTCGCGGTACATCTTAGTGGACCCTGGATGAATAGAGTATTATGCACCATGCGCTTCTGCAAGAATTTGCTGCTTTAAATCATCTAAACCCGGAACACAGATATGACCCTGACAACAAATGACACTATCTCTCTCTTGGGAGAAAACCTCTACTTTCTGATTTTGAACTGAATCTTTTAGCTTGATAATTCTAGTATCCTTGTCTTGCTTTTCTTTTACCTCAGAAACTAGAGATGACTCTGAACTATCTTGAACACATATACCACCTTTTGAAGAATCGACTAAGTGAATACCTAGTCTGGCAAGTTGATGTATTTCCTAAGCTATTTTCTTCTTGTTATCCTCAACGTGAGAAAAACTACCCATGGGGAGTCTACTGAGAGCTTCGGCCATAATTTTGGCCTTGCTCGAATGATAAAGGACACTCATGTCATATTCTTTCTAGAGCTCTAACCACCTTCTCTGACAAAGATTGAGATCTTTCTGAGAAAAGACATATTGGAGACTCTTATGATCTGTGAAGACATCTACATAAACTTCGTATAGATAATGCCTCCAAATATTCAAGGAAAATACTACAACTGCTAACTCAAGATCATGAGTTGGATAATTCTTCTCATGGGAATTTAACTTCCTGGAGGCGTTGGCTATGACCTTACCATGCTGCATGAGGACACAATCTAAACCTACTCTGGACTTATCACAGTATTTTATGAACCCATCTGAACCATCTGGAAGAGCTAAGACTGGAGCTGAGGTGAGTCGAGTCTTTAATTCCTGAAAACTTTTCTCTCAAGGATCTAACCACTGAAACTTGACCTTTTTCTGAGTCAATTTGGACATGGGGGATGCAATAAAAGAAAATTCCTCAACAAACCACCTGTAATAAGTAGCCAAACCCAAGAAACTCCTGATATATGATAGAGATACAAGGCGAGGCCAGTTTCTTACTGCTTTGGTCTTATGAGGATCTACTTTAATGCCATCATTAGAAATAATATGGCCAAGAAATGCTACCGACCTTATCTAAAACTCGTACTTACTGAATTTGGTGAATAACTGGTGATCTTTAAGATTTTGAAGAACAATTTTGAGATGGTCTGAATGATCACACTCTGTGCGGGAATAGACCAGGATATCATCTATGAAGACTATGAAGAACAAGTCTAAGTACTGCTTGAATACACAGTTCATCAAGTCCATGAAAGCAGTTGGGGTATTGGTAAGACCAAAAGACATAACTAGAAATTCGAAGTGACCATACCGAGTACGGAAAACTGTCTTCAGGATGTTACATTCTCTAACTCTGAGCTGATAATAGCCTGATCTGAGGTATATCTTGGAGAAATAACTGGCACCCTGAAGTTGGTCAAACAAGTTATCTATTCTGGGAAGAAGATACTTGTTCTTGACGGTAACTTTATTGAACTAGTGGTAATCAATACATATCCTGAGAGAATCACCTTTCTTGCACACGAATAATACTGGTGTGCCCCATAGGGAAATTCTGGGTCTAATGAATCCCTTATCTAACAGATCCTTCAACTGATCCTTCAGTTATTTGAGTTCTGTTGGTGCCATTCTGTATGACAAAATAGAAATAGGCTGAGTATCTAGAATAAGGTCAATGTTGAAGTCTATTTCCCTTTCAGAAGGAATACCTGGAAGATCTTTGGGAAAGACATCTGGATATTTGTTAACCACTGGGATTGATTCAAAGCTAGGAGATTCGGAACCAGAGTCTTTAACATGAATGAGATAATAAACACATCCCTTAGAAATTATTTTCCTTTCTCGAAGGTAGGAAATAAGATGACTCCTGAAAGATGAAGTACTACATTTTCCACTCTAGGAGGAGCTCATTCGGGAACTAAAATTGAACTATACTATTTCTATAGTCGACTATGGCATAGCATGAATGAAGCCAATCCATGCCGAGAATGACATCAAAATCAGTCATCTCTAACTCAACTAAATCTGCTGACATGGCTTTCTAAAATATCATAATTGAGCAATTCCTCTATACCCACCGAGCTATAATGGTTTTACCCACTGGGGTAGAGACTGAAAAGGGCTCTGCTAAAATTTCGGGACTTATTCCTAAATCGCTTGCTATATAAAGAGTAACAAAAGACAAGGATGCACCTGGATCTATCAAAGTGTAAACATGAACATGGAAAATTTGTAACATAACAGTAATGACATCAGGAGAATTTTCCTGATCCTGTCGGGTCTAAAGAGCATAGAGTCTGTTTGGGCGTTGTCTACTAGCAGTACTGGAAGTGGCACCCTACTGATTTAGGCGATCGGATTGGGCTGTGGAACGATTCTGCTAACCTTGTAGAACTGAATGCAGACACTCTCTAATTCTATGTCTTGACTTGCCATAACTGAAACAAACATCGCTACCAGTTCTACAGGTACCCTTGTGGTTCTTACTATAAGTCTGACACAGGGGAATTGTTCGGGCACTGATGACACTGCCCTAAGACTTAGAGCATGGTACTCGATCTCTGTTTCCATCTTTGAATTTTGGAACTGGGGCACTGGCGGAGGAAGAAGCTAGAAATGCTGGCTTAGGATCGAACTGCGAATGATTTTCTCCTTCTGATTTGGGTTGAGCAAAACTGAAACTGCCTGATCTTGCTCTCTTGTTCTGCCTCTCCCTATTCATAATCTTCCACTCCTCTATTTTCTGAGCATGGGTCATGGGCCTGGATAAAGTCATATCACTATTCAGCATCGCAGACCTACACTCATTTAAAACTTTATCATTCACTGCTGACACGAACTTGCTCATCTTAGCCCTATTGTCTGTAACTATATGAGGGGCATATTTGGCTAGCTAAGTAAATCTGAGTGAATACTCTTTAACCATTATATTTCCCTGCCTGAGGTTGATGAACTCCAGAAATTTTGCCTCCCTTAGCTCTTGGGGAAAGAATCTGTCTAAGAAGGCCGTGACAAATTTCTCCCACTCTATAGGACCTGTACCATTTACCCTCTCAGACTTTCACTGTTTGTACCAAGTGTGAGCAATATCCTATAACTGGTGGCTGTTTATTTTGGGTATCCACAGACTGAGAAAGTGTGGTGAATGCAGCCCTAAACTCTGCTTGAGAAATATGTTCGCCCAAAGAATCTTCGGGCTGAGGAGTGGGCTGGTTTCTTCTCTTTGGAGGCATATTTTGAAATATGAGAAGAACGGATTAGACTAAGAGTTTAACTTGAGATTATGCTCACTAGAACGACATGAATACAGAAAGAGGGGAAACTATTCCTAAAACATCTCATAGCCTCTTGCACATAAATGTGGCGCGAAACACACCCATGCACAAGACTCTACTAGATCCGACTTTCAGACTTCCTAGGACTCTATTGAACCTTAGGATTTGATACCAAGTTTGTAACACCCTAATTTTTTGAACCGAAATGCTACACAGTGCTTATGACCCCGAAGGACCACAAGCTAACCCATGTCTAATATCTGTACCTGTACACTACATAATATACATGTAAAATACAGAAAATATGAACAATAGGCCATAAGGTTCAACTAAATAAAATATCTGATAAATAATAACATCCATATATGGTAACAAATACCCAAAATAACTGAAAGAGAATCTAAAATCTAAACTAAATCTAAAAGCCTCTAAATACTATCTGAAATAAGGAGTTGAAGGAACATGTCTCCAACTAACTCCGTCTAGCAAAACTGAACTTAAATAATGAATGAAATAAAATAATATTATCCTTGAATGGATGAGGACTCACTGCAACTTTGCGACTGAAATGCTACTGCTGATCTGGAACTCATGTCTCTGAACCTATGGTGTAACATAGAAGAAAACACCATAGGGCAAATGCTTCAGTATGACTGGGAGTATTGAGTATACGAGTGAGGTAGGCTAAATGGAAAAGGGTTTACATACATGAACAATGCTAATTGACTGATTGATATGAACGTAAGAGTACAAACATGCATACATAGTAACTAAAATCATGAATACATGATATCTGGATCTGTACGCTAATACATGGTTTACTGTTATCTAAAATGACTAATACTGAAATTTTGATAACATGGATGACTGTGTCTGACAGTCCTGAATCTGATGGAACTACCTGAGTTCCGTACTATAACTGAATTGACTGTAACTGACAGTCCTGGTATACTAAAATCTAAAGAAATATCTGAGTTCTTTTACTGAGACTGGGACTAAAACTGTAGGAGGTATTTGCTTAACCGACATGCCCCAATAAAGCATATAGCTAGGTTGGGGTCTAATATCTGCCCCGATTGGAAGGGTGTCAATATCACGCCACTAGTAAGGACAGTTGTCAGTGACCCTTAGCTAGCAGGTGCTTGAATGAGAATGGTGGGAACCCTAAACTAACAGGTTAAGCCACCTCATCAACCCTAATCTGGCAGGTTAAGATGTCTCAACCTATGCTGGCTACGTAGTTCTAGAACACAAGGATGACTACTAAGAATCGCACCCTAAACTGGCAGGTACGTTCCCATCCTTGGGTACACTCGGTGCTAACTTCTAATCCTATATGAAGAGACTGAACATAATCAACTGGCTGTACATGGACTGAGTAACTGACTTTCATTGACTGATAAAATAGCACTACTATCTGAGAATTTATTAAGATCATGAGATTTCTGAGATTTCTGAGATTTCCTGAGTCACATGACTAACTGAGTTCTACAGATCATGGCTTGAATGATATTATCATGATAACGTGACATGGCTCTAGGCACACAACTATATTTTTTAGGTATTAGTACCCCTAGGACTTGATGAAAGGAAACTGACACACATAACTGACTTGATCATAAAATGGAGTCCACAATTCACCATATCATAAGTAGGGGATTTCATACTAAGCATAGTTCTCAATATCTTACATATAGAAGGGAAATTCATACAATATGTGTATACTTGCATAGCTCTAATATCATGCTCAATCCATATCACAACAACGACGCATATCAATTATGTGGGATTCATGTGAAATCATAAAGCATAGAGCATGGACTTGTCATTTAAGCACTATTAAATCATGGGACATGAATTCTATCATCCTAGACCTTTTATCAAACACTTTGCATTCATTCTATTATCTTAGGAGTGTTTTCATGAATTTCCCCATTTAAACCACATAAAGTTCATGGATTTCAACTAACAAACACATATACTTCATGAAAATACCTTTAGATATCATCTTGAAACTTAAAAAACAATTATCAACATGTACACGGTCATATCACAACAAGACAATCACAATATATTATTTAAAATATGGTTCTTGAGCTCTATGAACAAAATAGATCCATAGATGAACACTACACATATCTTAGATGGAAGATTCTTGATGTTTGATGGTGAAATTTGCTTGAACTTAAAATCCCTAATTGAAAGCCCTAATGTGTTATTGAGAGAATTTTGAGAGAAAGAGTATGTTTTAGTGAAATAAGGGCTTAATTCCAAGTTTAGTGAAATAAGGGCTTAATTCCAAGTTTATGGAATATATATAGGGGTGGAAAGATGACCCAAATACCCCTCTAGATGCGTCATTTAATTTTTGTGAAAACTTCCCGATTTGGGCCCCCTGCGCGATGCGAAGATATCTTGTTGCCCTCTGTTTGTGACCTGGAAACTCACTGCGATGCATTGGAATCATGGAGAGACACTAGAAATTGATAAACATCATTTTGGCTTACGACGTTAGGCGCCACTGACTGAAATAACACTGCTTAAACTTTAAATCACCATAACTTCTTCACTGGGTGTCCGTTTTAGGTGAATTTGGTATCGACGGAAAAATTATTCAATTATCTAAAATTTAGAGGGTATAAATCTGCCAAAATTCACCTATAAACCAAATTATTCTCGTTCAAAGATGACCTATGTGAAATCACACACAAAAACTTGGTGGATTCAAAAGTTCTTATCTTAGCTTACTCTAAGTCACTCTTATGAACATAATTAACACATCATAAGCTCTATTATCACTAGGATACTCATCCTAATTCATGTACTCCAATATGAATCACAGGATAGGAGGTTTCATATGTAGGAACAACGGATCATTTTCTAGCTTTGAAATATATGAGGTATTACACTTACATGTATCTTCATGTTTCGACCACCATTAGAGATTTCTTAGTGCTGAATTAGGTGTATTGATCCTGTTTTGTGACCTTTGCAGGGCATAAGGCTTGGGCAGATATGGCCATCCTAGATATGGTAGATTTTGATATCATCTTGGGTATGTATTGGTTAGCTCTCTATCATGCTATTTTAGACTATTATGCCCAGACTATGACCTTAGCTATGTTGGGTATGGTAAGGATAACTTTGAAGGGTATTCTTTATTCAAGTTTGAAGGGTGTAATATCTTTTTTTGTGTGCTTATCACATGATTTAGAGGGATTATTTATCTTTAGCTGATATTCATGATACTAGCATTGCCTCACTGCCTCCTACAAATTTTATTTAAGTTTTTTGTAAGTTCATGGATATGTTTCTTAAAGATTTATCTGGTATGTCTCCTGACCGTTATATTGATTTTACTATCGATATTGAGCCAAGCACCAAGCCTATTTTATTTTTTCTTATGGGATCATCCCGATAGAGTTGAAGGATTTAAAGGAGCAGCTTTAAGATTTGTTAAGTAAGGGATTTATTAGACCTAGTGTATCTTGTTAGGGTGCTCCGATCTTGTTTGTGAAGAAGAATGATGGTTTTATGCATATGTGTATTGATTATAGATAGTTGAACAAAGTGATGCTTATGAAAAAGTATCCTCTTCCTTATGTTAATGATCTTTTTGACCATCTTTAGCAAGCTTTAGTGTTTTTCAAGATGATGTGAGATCCAAGTACCACAAGTTAATGATTGAGCTTCAGATGTTTTGAAGATAGCTTTTGGGACTCCGTACGATCATTAGGAGTTCTTGGTTATGTCTTTTGGATTAACCAATGCCTTATCAACATTCATGGAGTTGATAAAATGATAATTTTGACTATATCTTGACTTTTTTATTGTAATTATAGATGGCATCTTGGTTTATTCCAAGCGTGAGGCCGATTATATGAAATATTTGAGAATTATACTTCAGAGGTTGTATAATGAGAAGTTGTATGCAAAGTTTTCTAAATAAGAGTTTTTGTTGGACTCTATTTTTTTTGGGTCATGTAGTGAATAAGTATAGTATTATGGTTGATTTGACCAAAATAACAATGATTCAAGATTAGACTGGACCTACTACTCCTATCAAGATTTGAAGTTTTGCTGGTTTGGCAGGTTACTATCATCATTTTGTTGAGGGTGCTCATCTATTTTGACTCCTTTGACTAAGTTTACTTAGAAAAATGTGTTTTTTAGTGGTTAGATTCATGTTATAAGAGCTTCCAAAAGCTTAATGAGTTGTTGACTTTGGCTTTTATCTCGACTGCCCAAGTAGGGTGAAGGTAACACCGTGTTTTGTGATGCTTCTGGTGTTGGTTTGGGTGCAGTGTTGATGTAGGAAGGTAAGTTAAATTTTAATACCTCTTTCTTGTTAAAGCATCATGTAAGAAATTATCCTACCCATGATTTGGAGTTGGTATCTGTAGTGTTTATGTTAAAGTTGCGACGTCATTACTTGTATAGAGTTCCTTGTGAGATTTTCTCGAACCCTCGTATACTTCAGTACTTTTTTGGAAAGTGAGATTCTAATATGATGCACTAGTGTTAGCTTGAGTTGCTTAAGGATTATAACCTTACTATTTTGTATCATCTAGGAAAAACTAATGTGGTTATGGATACCTTGAGATGATAGTCGACTAATATAGGGAGTTTAGCTTATATTTTGACCCGGGTATTGCTTTAGAGATTACCTATTCCTGAGTGAATGTAGGAGCAGATCACTATAGACTTCATGTCTGGGTTGCATCATGCTTCTCATAGTTCTGAAAGTATTTGGCGCATCGTGGATTGATTGACCAAATTAACCTATTTTATCCAAATTCAAATTTTATCCAGTTATGAGAAGTTAGCCCCTATCTATGTTCTTGAGATAGTTTGTCTTCATGGGGTACCCTTGTCTAGTATTTCAAACAGAAGCTTAGTGTTCACTTCTACCTTTTACATAACTTTTAGTGGCAGTTGGGTACTCAGGTTGACCTTAGTATAATTTTCCACCCCTAGATTGATGGTCAGTCAAAGTAGCCTATTCAAGTTTTAAAGGATAAGCTCTGCCAATATGTTATGGACTTCAGAGGTCAATAGAAGCATAATTTGTCTTTGGAAGAGTTCGCTTATAATAATAAAACCATTCGAGTATTGAGATGGCAATTTTTGAGGCATTGTATGGTAGGAATTGTTGATCTTCTATTGGTTGGTTTGAGATATCAGAGGTTAGACCTCGTGGTACCTACTTGCTTCAGGAGTCTTTAGATTAAGTTTGGGTGATTCTGGATAAGCTTTGAGCGGCTTAGAGTAGGTAGAATTGCTATGCAGACTATAGACTTTATGCCCTGAATTTTAGTATTAGGGGTTGAGTCTTTCTTTAAGTATCGCCCATGAAGGGCATGTTGAGGTTTGACAAGCAGGGAAAGCTAGTGCCAAGTTTGCCAGACCATTTGAGATTATTTGAACTTTTAGGGTTGTAGCTTAAAAGTTGTCCTTTCCCCCAGATTTTTCAGTTGTTCATCCAGTTTTCATGTGTACATGTTATGACATTATATTTTGGAAGAGTCTCATGTCATTCTTCGTTACATGGTGTTGTTAGAAAAGCGGTAGCCTTTTGTCGAGAAGGCAGCCTCCATATTAGTTATGGATAGTAAACGATTGAGTTCTAGAGATATTCTTATGGTTAAAGTTATATGGAGGCACCATTCCGTAGAGAAGGCTACTTGGGTAGTTGAGTCCGATATGCGTATTAATGATCCCTATCTTTTTACCGATTCAGATATTTATTTTTCTAATGTTCGAGGATGAACTAGATTTTTAGTGGTGGCTAATGTTAGGACCTGAATTTAGGTGATTTTCCCTTTTACATGATTTTTCCTTTTTCCCTTACCCATAGTTAATAAATGGTGATTTAGGGTATGGTTTGGTTGGCATGATTCCCAAGGCCTTTGGAAGGTTCTGGGTGAGGTTGAGGTTATTTTGAGGCTTTAAGAACTAATAGTTGACTTCAGCCAAAATTTCTTAATCCAAGTGCTGGATTACAAAATGAACTATGCTAGTAATTCAAAATGTCAAATTTAGGTTAGTAGCAGGATTAGTTTGGATTTGGGGATTTTATATCTCAGTTCGGCCTTTGGTTCAGAAATAGCAAAAATGGGATCCTAGGGGTTAATTTATAGTTTAATTTTTGGAAAATCAGACAACATCATTGAGTTTGGAATGTTAAAATAGCCTAGTAGCATGTATGATTTAGTTTTTTTCAGGATTTAAATAAATCTCAAGGATCTATTTGGAGTATTTTAAAACTTGCCAAAAATCAGCAATTGTTGATATCTGGTGCAAACTAGATACGCCATTGTGAACATGAGCCTCTGTCCATGAATCCAAAGGAGAATGTTGTTCCTTATCATGATCGCGAGGGGAAACCACGATCGCAAAGGGTTAAGGGGTCTGGTCAGGTTGAGTTCTACTTCTTGAACTTGATAAAGTTGTCACAAATGGAAAGGTCCTAACTCGCAGGCCTTCGTAAGTGCAAAGCCTTGGCCGTCAATGCAAAGTCTAATAGTTTAGCCGATCAAACTTCGGTCCTTGTGATAGCGAGGTGGGGTCTGCAATCGCAAGGTGTTGTTCACTGCACATTATTTAAGGTCCATTTTCATATTTTTTTAATTCATTTTTGGACCGTTGAGATTTAGGTTTGGGTAATACTTGAGGTTTTCTTCACCATTTGAGCTTGGGTAAGCTACAAAACCTTATTCCCGTTATATTTCATCGAATATTTCGTAAAAATAACTTTAAATCATGATTTAAAAATGAAAATTTAGGGTTTCCCTCAGTAAAGTTAAAAAGGGATTTTATTCAATTTGGACCTCAGTTTAAACCTATTTTTCACATGTGTTTCCTTCTATATACTCCTATAATCTTGGAGAGTGTGTCTTTAAAACAAAATTCTTATTTTACCCTTTTCATTTTTGAACTCATTTTTTACCCAACTCAAACATGGACTATATGGGTATTAATAGCTTTTTTTAACACATAGATGCTATACTTGAATTTTGTATTTGATTATGTAATACCCCATATTGTACTTATCTTAGTTCAACTCCTAGTTGCATACATAAGAGGCTAAAAACCTAAAAATTTCACTAAATGTTGGGGACTTAGTCTTATTTTGGGCCTCTTAACTTCAAGGATTTTTAAATTGGTCTTACCGACCCCGACATGTAGGTTTTTGAGTTAATTCATGTTCAAGGGTATAAGAAGCATGTCTCAGGGAAGTTTTAGATTTTTTGGATAGGATTGGGTCGTGTTTGGATTTTAATTCCAGCAGTTCACTGCGATAGCATCGCATCGCGGTCTATATTGGATGGACTCACCATCACAACGTGGGGACCCATTAAACTGTGATTTAGTTACGAATTTTATCTTCTGAGGGGCAGTTATGTATTTTCCTATCAGATCAATTGCTAATAACATGAATTAACACATTACTTAGGGCATTATTTGCCCATCTTACCTAATTTCGTCTCAAAGTAAACCCTAGTTTTTCCCCAAGATCATCAAATTCCATTCCTTCCTCTCCAAGGAAACCAAGAATTCAAGCTTCCAAAATTCAAGAACCTTCAAGAAAGCTCCAAGATTGGTATTCTTCTTTCAAGATTAAGGGTTTAAGGTATGTGCGATGTTCATCCATGGTCCCTTTTCAACCATGGATTCCTAGAATCCGTTTTGATTCTAAATTATGAGTTTTTACATACTTATGTTGAACTATCTTCATGAATCTTTTGTTATTTCAACTTCAAGTTAAGATTATGAATGTTTTCAAGTGGAATGGATTATTGTATGTCTTGAATGTTGTAGCTCTCATGTCATTATCATACGAGTTAGAATAAAGCATCAAATTATGATTTTTATCATTTACTCACGCTATCTCCTCATGTTTAAAAGCATCCCCATGTTAAAGTCTTGATCTCCATGTGTTTGATGAAATGCCTAAGTGATGGATTTTGAATGATGATTTCCCATTATGGTTTTCAAAACTTTTATATGTTCTTATTGTTATTTCTATCTAGTGATAGTGGCTTATGAACTCCCAATACTTAGTTGTTTACATAAATTCAGTATCTTAACGATTATTTCAGATAAACTATAAGCATTTTCATTAGTCAAATTATTTATGATCAGTTATTTGTTCAGCTAAGCTTAGTTCAATCTAGCAATCAATGTTAGTTCAGTTGGGAGTAGGATCTAACACCGAGAAAACCTAGGGATGGGGATCACCCTTCAGCTAGGGATGGGTCCTTAGATGCAGTCCCTAAGTTCCAGAACTACGTTGCCAGCATAGGATTATGAGATGTCACCTTCCAGTTTAGGACTCACATTCTCTGAGATGTCACCCACCAGTTTAGGACTGACATGCTCTTAGGGGTCACCCACCAGTTTAGAACTGACTCCATAGTCATTCAAAACACCAATTGAGTGGACCCACACAACCAGTATTAGTACCCATGGCACGGTACTGACCCCCTTCCAACTGGGGTATAGGTTGGACCCTGATTAGATCAAATTTGGGAATGTCTGTTAGATGATACCTCCCACAGTCTCAGTACAATATTTAGTACAAAATTCAGTGCAGGTTTGCTTGACCATAGCATACAGTCTTCCAGTTATTTAGTTATCAAATTTTAGTATTTTAGCTTATAGGTTATTTCTAAAATATATATATGCTTGGTCTTGCATTATCAGTATTTCAGTCTCCATGCATGCAAACTCAGTTATCTTATGCTATCCAACCAGTCATTATGTCATGCTCAGTTAACCCTTGCACTATAGCCTAACCTCATATCATATACCACTACATTCCAAGTACTGACTGCATACTTTTTTTGCGCTATGATATCTTATATCATAGGTTTGGATGCACAGTTTTCCTGACCGCGCTTAGATAGTTCAGCATTACATAGCAGCAGTATAAGTGGTGAGTCCTCGTATTTTGAGGACAGGTTTATCTTTCATTTAGTATTTTTCTATTTCAGTTAGTGGGGGTTTTGTCCCATCAACTCCATAGTCAGCCAGTTAGAGGCTTTTCAGACATTCAGTCAGTCAGTTAGTTTATCAGATTTATCAGTTAGATTTTAATGTTTTTTGCACATGTTCCAAACTTGCGAATTCATTTGTATTTTTAGTATTTAAACCTTATGGCATTATTAGTTGTTTTCTGCACATGTCTTTTATTATCATTTTACTCAGTACTTACAATAGGTACGAGTTCATAAGTTAGCTTGTGGTCACTTGTGACCGTAAGCACCGTTGTTGCGACTAGGGTGTAGCCTCTGGTCATGACAGATTTTGAGGCCGTTGTAAAAGGTAAGACTCTGTGTTGAAGCACTCTAGACCAAAATTTTTTTATTTCAAGATTGATTATTGATTAACTTCTTTCAGATTAAATTATCGAGTTAATAAATATGTAAAGCATGCTATTGGCTGGGAAGCATAACTATGGGTTTTTTCTAGATAATTCTTACTATTATGTGCCTATGTGGGGGCTTAAATTTTGTTGTGCTTGGTTTGTGTTATCTAATATTGTGTGTTACCCATATGGGGGATTTATTTGACATCTCTGGCCTTATTTATGCATTTATATGCCTTTATAGATGATATGATGCCCGTGCAGGGGCTTGAATAGATGGTTATAGGTATTTTTGAGCATTGATTGCCTTTATCATGATAGAAATACCCATGTTTAGGGTTTATATAATATTAATGATGTCTTACATGCATATTTATTCTGATGGTTCCTATTTGGACTGATATCATGAATTATTGACATAGTGTGTTAATTTCTGAGCTCACTTATACATGTATTTGAATGGATTGGAGATCTTCATATTGACTAACTATAATCATTAAATCCTCATTTCGTATATACATACACAAAATATCGATACCATTTAGAAAACACGATTTTAAAAGAAAATGAGACTTTATACCTATACCGAGGGATGTACCAGTAAGATTGATTTTAAATTGAGATTAAAGTTGTGACTTGAGATAGTATATGAGTTATGAACACCCAATGGGTCCTATTATGGGAGTGTTGAGGCTCGATAGTTTTATACAGAGAGTTATGCAATAACCCTCAACAATTCATATCATAATCATTATTGCATCATATCTACATATTATCTTTCACTTTTATTTCTATTTTTCTTTATTTTTTATACTTATATTAGAACTGTAAGTAGAAATGGTGTGAGTTATCTTTTCAGTTTTTTATGCTTGCAGGTGAAGTGTCATAGTTTATTCCTTTATTTATCTTATTTACTACTTTGATAAGTCTACCCAATATCCCCATCGAGTACAAGTAGCCCTTTCAGTGTAGACCCTTGTACGAGCACTAAGAGAAGTGACTGAGATTATACGTGAGATAGTTGGTGAATCGAGGTATTGGCATACTCTAGGCATCCAGAGTCATTGCAATCCCTTATCCTCTTTTTATAAAAGTCTTTAGTTATTGTAAGCCCTTATCCATTTTTGTTTTTACCTAAGTTTTAGGGCCTGAGTTCATTCTAGAAGTCTTGTTATATGTTGTTTTATTGTTGTTCTTGAATTTTCTTAATTCGTGGGTTTGGGACAAACTTATGAAGGTTGGGTCATGATAAGTCCCATCATGACCTAGGATTTTGGGCCGTAACAAATTGTGTATTGATATAGTTTAATGGTTTATAACGTATATCGATATTATGTAAATGATATTTAAATGCATATCAATATTGTATAAATGATATTTAAATATGTATTGATATTGTGGAAATGATTATATAATGTATATGTAATTTATCCATATTCATTTTTTAAAATTAACACAAGCACATCAAAAAGCTTTTCTCTACGGGCCATTGCCCTGTCAAAATCTATAAACCCATAACAATTGCCAGCCTTCACTTCTCCCATTTCCCAATTTTTCATCCAATCTTTGGGAAAATAACAACGAACGATCTCTATTTTTCGGATAAGCAAATGCCAATTCTCCACCATATCACCACCGACGCAACAATGAACCCACCATCACTACCAGCCTCTATTTCGCTATTTTTCCCACCATGCTCTAGACAAACAAATAATCGTTCTCCGTTTTCTATCAAAACAAATGGTAATATTACACCACATCACCACCTACACAACAATTAAAGCAACAAAGAAAGAAGGAAGAAGACGAAGAAAGTAGAAAAACCCATTAATGATTGCATCATAAAAAGAAGAAGAAGAAGAAGCTGGTGTGGTCGTCCATTTTCTGTAATTTTAATAAATATGGGCTAATTTTTTTTTGTGATATGACCTAGTGTCTATAACCTATAATTTTCTATAAATCCAATATATTTTGAAAAAGGAAAAAAGTACATGGCATAACAAACTTAAGCTCTTAATTTTGTCCCATGACAAAAGTTTTACAGAATTACCTCCCACAATAATTGTAGTAATATTTTCTCTTTAAACCCTACCAGACACCCCTCAACATACACAACTTCAACTTTAAGAGCTCCATTTTTTCCTCTCTCCTAAAAAATTCCATCAGTTTCACATCCTCATTTCCAATTGAGTACTCATCACTGTCAGCTCCATTTTTCTTCTCTTTATACGAAGAATTTTTTTCACACCCACTAAAATTCCCTACATTGACCCTCCTTTGTATACTTCATCTATCTCCTTCATTGACTTCATCATCAAACTACTCCACCTCACACACCAATCTCCTCCACTAAAAAATTAGTCAACACCAGAATTTCTCCACTAAACTGCCATTATTCCTCACCATCATCGACCTTATAGTCATGACAAATTTCAGATCTAATCAAAATTAAGTCTGGATGTTGTGCCACTTATGAAGAATTTTTGATCTCATCGAAATTGAGTCTAGATATTGTGCAACTTATGGCGAATTTCGACGACAATAACAAAATTGAATCAACTACTTGATACAGTGATACAAATTTGTATTTTAATATCAACAAAATAAAGTCTCTTTTATACTTGTATTTTATATTCGTTGACACAGTTGTATTTGTTGATACAATCAGAACCATCAAAATACAAATAATTTATTCTTATATAATTCTATTCTAGTGGATTCACTTATATTTTAAAGAATTATTTTGTATTTTTATTTGTAGCTGACTGCACAGTGTATATGTATTTGTAGTTTTATTTTTTTGAATTTGTATTTGTAGTTGATTACATTATTTGTTTTTTAAATAATTGAGAAACGCTATTGATTCTCTTTTTGTGAATACTTGTATTTATATTTATCGATAAAAATTGTATTTTATTAATATAAATTTAACCATAGAGTTACGAATGATTATGTTATATGTTTATACAACTTGAACCATACAAATACAGAGCATACTTGTTTATTTATAAATACAAATTATAAATTTAACATACAAATACAAATGATATAGCTATATCAAATGACACATGACATATTTGTATAAGATAGACTAAAGCAAATACTATTGGTGCATATACATATTTGTCTATAAATACAAATGATAAACTAAACATATTCACAGCAAAATCATCTAATTGCAAATGATAAATTTATTTGAAATGTATTATTCAATTAAAAAAACAAAAAAGTATAAACTATAAAACACCAAAATAAAAGAAAGAGAGAAAGTTGAAAACATAAATTATAAAATACAAAAAATGAAAAAGAGAATAGAAAGGGAAAGAGGTGGGAGATATAACAGAGAGAAAATTAATGAAAAAATTAGAAAAATAGGTAAGCTGCTATGGGATGTAATGAGCAAAGTATTTCTAACAGAAAGGGAAAGAGATAGGAGATAGGAGATAGAAGAGAGAGAAAATCAATGAGAAAATTAGGAAAATAGGTGAGCTTCTTTAGGTTGTAATTAACAAAGTGTTGCTATGGAAGACTTAATTAAGGATGCAAGTTTGCTATTTCTAAAATTTTCTCTTAATAAACAGATAGATGTACCCCCACCCAAAAAAAAAAAACTTTAGAACCTTCATGTACATGTTAAAACAAACCTCATGTATTTATATTATTGGATGTTATTTATACATATATTAAGGCCTCGGGTAATGCCAAACTCTTGACCAAGTCAAAACGTCCCTTTTCGATTGATTTCTCATGAAATTTCCTACTATAGTAAACTTCAAACGCGCATAACTACTAAATTATATATTTTTATATCTCAAGACCCACCAAATTATAGATAATTTAATTAGCTTTCTAACACATCCAATTTTACCTTAATCCGATGTCGGAGTAGGTTGAGCCGTGGGAACTTGTTTTTGAGAAATTTTTTTGGATAAGTTTAGGGGCCTTTTTAAAAATTTTTCTTATAAGTTCCAACCCTTAAATGCTGAAAACCTATATTAACACTCAGTTTCAAACCTTTCATAAAGAATACGATTAGAAACTCCCTCTCTTCCCATATAATATTCTAAGAGGCAAGAACACCTAGGGTTCAAGATTCAAGGCTCAGAGTCAAGCTCTATTCATCAAAAAGTTCCACTGAACACACCTTTCTTTAAGTATTAATATATTTTGTCGATTTATTTGGTAATTATGTGTTGTTTGATAGTTGTTTGAAACTAGGGTTGAGGAGATTATTGTGAAAAACTTTATATTGATTTCTCTTCTTGTTTTATGGGTTTTCTAAGCATTGTTCATGGGTTTTGATAGGTAATATTCTCTATAAAAATGGTGAAATTGTTAACATGTATTCACAACCTTTAAGGATTTTTCAAGATGAAAATATGACACTCAATCCATTTCTAAGCTTTGTTTTTCTCCATGAGAAATATGATTGTTACACTGTCTTTTGAATAAGGTATGAGATGAAAGAATGTAAGGTTAAATCACTTTATTAAAAACACTTGAGGGTTATGTTTATGAACTTTAAAGATGTATTTAGGAGTTTAAAATAATTTATGACTATGATTTGCCATATTATCGATGACTTGCAAGTCTGGGTATGACAATAATAATATGGGAATACCTTAATAAAAGACTCCATTGATAATAATGTGTGTAAAATGATTTAATAGGTCCTTAAAGGAAATTGTGTAGCTTCATCGTGAAGGTGTATGTCCTCATGACCAATGCTCGAAACTTATGTTTTGCTGATGTAGGATGTCGTACCTTAATTGGATGATGAATGGTGTCCTTAATATAAGGATAATATGGTGGCTTTATTCTTTTGGTGATTTTAGCATAATATCAATATGTGTGGCAAACATGGACTTAGGCCTTACCGGTTGGGAAGTACCGGACTCATAGAGACCATGGGTTACTGAATAAGGGTTAAAATCTACATAGTTTATGATTAAGCTTTAAAGGGTTATGTATTTTTGTCCCATTTCCCTGATCCCCCATTTCATTAGTATTATGGACATTTAGATGAGTTGTAACTTACATTATAAAATATTTATTTCCCTTTTCCTGGGTTGCATCCCAGTACTCGCCATACTGACCTTCCTCGAACATAACACTGTTTCATGATGTAGGTCCAAAGGTACTTTTCTGTGATTTTGTGCAGCGGTAGCAAGTTCATATTTTTGCTTGGAAAACTATTGAGAAGTGGTGAGCCCTCCATTATTCGAAAGTTAGCGTTATTTTTCATTTCTATTTTTGTTCTAGTATTTTATGGTTTTCATGGTATAGTTGGGAGCCATGTCTCAACTTAGGATTTATTCCTAAAGTTAGAGGCTTAATAGACAGGTTTTGGGTAATTTTTTGGATTTTTTTCTTAAGACGTGGATGCTATTTTATTTAAATATTTAACCCTTTTTTTATATGGTATTATTTTGTTAACTTTAAATATGGCTATGCTTATGATATAACGTTAATGGGTCATCCCAGGACTTCATTAGTTTAGGATGCCTATCACAGCTAGGTCCCTAATTTGAGTCATGACTTACTTGGTATTAGAGCACAGTTCAAGGTCTCAAGATATTTATGAAACTATGTTGAGACAAGTCCTTTTTATGGGTGTGTAGCATGACATACTTATAAAAGGGAGGCTACGAGGCAATTGGAAATATTTTCCTTTCTTCATGTTCTAGTTTGTGTTAGAGAGTCTAGTCACAATGAATTCTTCTAGATTTTGACTTTCCCATATTTTAGATCATGCCTCCTCGAAGATGTAATAGCCTAAGGAATTCAGCTGGAGCCTCTATCCCTACAAGGGCAAATGCTGAGGAGATATGCCCTAGCTATGGGATATAAACCCATTGTGGAGCCCATCCTTTTGATTTCACTGATCCTCCTAGGTTCTCCCGATCCCAACTAGCCCCCTCGGACCTCTTAGGACTTGTACCACCCATACCTTATATTTGTAAGGAGAGGTTTGAAATGCTGAGTTCTTACAGATTATTCTAATGTTGGCTTAAATTATATCATTTTAGTCTTAATAGTCAGATAATGTTGGTCATCGTAATAGTTATTCTGATGTTGCTTGGGTCGGCCAATTTATGTTGTTGAATTCCCTACCTTCACTAGGTCCAAAGTTGAGGAGGACTCATAAAGTTTGTTGACAAAATAAAGAGGATCTTTAAGGTGTTGTATGCTAGTGATACTGTAGGGGTAGATTTTATGTCTTATCAACTGAAAGGGGAGGCTTGTCGTTGGTATGATAAATGGGAGGCAATTAGGGGTGAAGATGCTGAACCTACTATTTAGGAGGAATTTTATAATGCTTTCGTAGATCATTTCTTTCCTTGGGAATTAAGAGAGGCAAAGGCTGAGAAGTTTATGAACTTGAAGCAGGGAAAGATGAATGTTAAGTAGTATGCTATGAATTTACTCAGTTATCTTGTTATTCTCCTCAAATTTTATTTAACATGAGTTCCACGAAGAGAAAGTTTTCTTCAGTCCTTTCTAGTGACTTGGTACTAGAGTATAAGGGTGTCATGATGAATAACGACTTGGACATATTTAGGTTGATGATTTATATGTAACAGGTAAAGAATGAGAAAAAGAAGCATGAAGAGGCAGTAGACAGGAAGATTAAAAAGGATTAACATGCAAATTAGGATGCGAGTCAGCAACATAGTGAGAATGAGAGAAGAAGTTGTTTAAGAAGAAATCCTGGGGCAATTCTTATCAAAAAGCTAGTGCTCTAGGCCCCAAACATTCGGTTGATCAATAATTATAGGATAGCAATGTACCTAGGGTGCAGGAAAACCAGTCTCAAGCCAGGGTAGCTCAGTCGACACCATCTTACCCTCCTTAAATCATTTATGGAAAGCTTCATCATGGGTTTTGTCTTTTGGGAAGTAATTTGTGCTTTGGTTATGGGAACCCAAGTCATAGGTAGCTGGACTGTTTTGTATCTAATTACATTTAGGGCTAACAACGCCTCAGCTACTACTTCTTTAACTCCTTCTGCAAAGGGTTCTATTTTAGGGATGGGGGTGAGTACTCGCATGTAACTCAAGGATAAAGGGGTAAAATAATTCCATTTCAAAACAATCTATAAACACTCTTAATTCTCTTATTCACATACATGCATATATATATATATATATATATATATATATAAGATGCCGAGATAGAGAACAAGGATTAGCATGAAAGTTACAACGTTAGCCTGGACTGTGTAGCTCTGCTGTCATAATAGTACCCATAGGTTATATGGGCCTCAGCTCTCACCTTTTGGTTGGGCCTCAGTTCGTGTAGCTACACGAATCGGGGAATATACATAACATATATGCACTGAGGACTCAAACATCCTAGTCATATATCAAGGGTGACTGGAACACTCAGTTATTTAGACCCCTATGCCGGCAAACGTATTTTTCGGTATTAGTCCTCACGGGATCTCCACTTTCACGGCAAACTACATAGCCCCCTTTAAGCCCAATTAAAACAATTAGCACATAACTCATTTATTTAATTAAGGAGTCATTCATTAAGGAAATATCAAGCGTTATCGTCATACCGACTATAGCTTGCAAGCATATGTTATCATGCCAAGTCAACATAATTAGCTAATAGGTACTCTAACCCATAATTAGCTAATAGGGACTCTAACCCACTAGCCATTAAGACTCAAAACCATCTATCCAATTGGTACTCTAACCCATCTGCTAATAGGACTCTAAAGTTCCAATTCAAAACCATTCCATGGTCATCAAGACCTTTCAAAATCCAATTAAGCCATTTATGTAAGGCATTAGTTCAAAACAATATGCAAAGCCAAATAATTATATATATTCCAAAACCAATTATATAAGTGGGTTGAGATTCTCTTCAATTTAAATAACAAAATCCAATTATTTCAAAGAATCCACGATCTCCATTCAATCATCATTCCTATGCACCCTAATGGTTTTACAAATCATCAATTCAAAGTGTAACTAATTCAGAAAAACCATGGGAAAAACATTTACACAATCATTCTCCAAAACCCTCAACCCATCATCCAATACCCCGCATCAAAATCATATGAATACCAAATAAATTTATGCCATAAATAAAAACACAATTTTAGGGAGAGAGATGAATGGCTTCATCACCAAGAAATTTGAAGAAGTAATCACCCTTAGAGCCATAGATGACCAATTTGTTGAAACCCTAGCCTTGATTTTGCATGGGAAATTTGAGAGAGTTTAAGTGGGTATTTGATTTAATAGAGGATGAAAATAACCCATTCTAGGTGTTTTTTGGATGTGGGGTCTAAGTGGGAAAAGAGGGAATTTACCAAATTGCCCTTATTAAAACACTGAAAATTTTCACCTGTGATCGCAGGTGAACTTACGATTCGTATTATGACCCTATGACTTGTAGATTCTAAGTCGCATTCAGGACAGAATAAAAGGGACCCTAAACTTGTTTGGCTATGAAAGGCTCACTACGACTTGTAAAGAGTCTATGCGACTCGTATTATCTCAATCGTACTCAGACAGGGGACTTTGGGCAGCACACTAGTCACCCTACGATTGGCACTTTTTTACTCGTTATGAGTCTTTACCACTCGTTGGGTGCGAGTCATGATCAAGGCAGTGACATAGACTAACCTTACTGGTCCGGATACAATTTTGATCCTACGATCCATATAAACACCTTACGACTTGTTAGGTGAGTCGTAATCAGGGCATAGAGTGCAAAAACTCAAAAAATTCAAAGGCAAAAAAATTTGGGGTATTACATCATCCCCCTCAGGATTATTCATCCCTAAATAATGATTCAAGGCACCCTTAGCACGAATACAAGATAGAATGCAACTACAAAACCATACAAAAATTTGGAAATTCTAAAAGCAACAAGGATGAAAGGAAATCCATACCTAAAACATGATTATCTAACACAAAGAATAAGAACTGATACTTGGACTTCAAGTCCTCTTTGTCTTCCCAAGTAGCTTCCTCTACCTTTTGATTCCTCTAAAGCAGTTTGACCGAAGCTACATCTTTTGTCCTCAATCTAAGGACTTGCCTATCCAGAATCTCAATCGGGACTTCCCCATAAGACAAGGAATTCGATATGCCAACATTCTCAATAGGTACGATCAATGAAGGATCACCAACTAACTTCTTCAATATTAACATATCGAACACTAAATTAATAGAACCCAAACTAGAAGGAAAATCCAACTCATATGCAAAATTCCCAACTTTTCTTAAAACCTGATACAGACCAATATAACGGGGACTGAGCTTCCTTTTTTTCCCAAACCACATTACTTCCTTCATAAGAAATACCTTCAAAAACACCCAATCATCCACATCAACCTCCAAGGTCCATTGCCTCACATTCTCATAGGGCTTTTTACGACTTTGGGACGTTCTAAGCCTATCCTAAATTACCCTCACCTTCTCCATAGCTTGGTGAACCAGGTTGCAATCTAATACCTAGTCTCACCAACCTCAAACCATCTAATAGGAGACCCACATCTCCTACCATAGAGAGCCTTGAAAGGAGCCATCTAAATACTTGAATGATAGCTATTATTATATGTCAATTCAATAAGAGGTAAGTAATCTACCAAAATACCTCCAAAATGAAACACAAAAGCCCTTAATATATCCTCCAAAGTCTGAACAATCCTTTCTATTTGACCATCCGTTTGAGGATAAAAAGCGTTGCTAAGGTTCACCTTAATCCTTAAACCTTTTCTGAAATAAATGCCAAAAATAAGACAAAATTTGTGTACCTCGATCCAAAATAATGGACACCGAAGCACCATACAACCTAAATAAATCCTCAGTGAACAAATTGGTGTAATCCTCTTTGGAGTTACTCTTCCTTACCAACGAGAAATGAGTGGACTTAATCATCCTATCCATGATGACCTAAATCGAATCATACTACCTACGAGACCGTGGAAAATTGGTAATAAAATCTATGTTGATCACTTTCCATTTCCTTATGGGCAACTCTATCTCTTGAGAAAAACCACCCGGCCTTAAGTGCTCTATCTTCCCTTGCTGACAAACTATATACTTAGTCACAAAATCGGCCACATCCCTCTTTATTCTACTCTACTAATAGGTTTCCTTCAAATCGTGATACATCTTTGTTGAACTTGGATAAATAGTATAACTTGCTTCATGAGCCTCAGTTAATATTTTTTACCGTATCCCATCCACATCAGGAACACATAGTCTACCTTGGTACCTCAAGATACCATCACCGCTAATCTTAAAAGCTAAGATGTTTTGCTGACCTACATCATCCTTAATCAGCAATAGAATTGGATCCAAAACTTATTTCTCCTTTACCTCAGCACTAAAGACGACATCACCACCTTTTAAAGATTATACCTCCATCCTTGGAATCCATGAGAAGAACTCCAAGATTATCTAATCAGTGAATATCCTTCATTAATCCTCACTTTTTCTCATCCACATGAGATAAGCTACCCATGGACAACCTACTAAGAGTATCAAAAATCATATTAGCTTTACCTGGATGATAGTGAAGACTCATATCATAGTCCTTGAGCTACTCAAAACTTCTCTTTTTCTTGAGATACAACTCCTTCTGAGTAAACACGTATTACAAACTTTTGTTATAAAAAAATATATCCACATGCACCCCATATAGATAATGATGCCAAATATTTAGAGCAAAAACCATAACTAACAAATCTAAGTTATGCGTTGGATAATTCTTCTTATGGACCATAAGATGTTGTGAAGCTGTAATGACCCGAGACTACCCCGTAGTCATCACACGATGCTTACGATCCTGAAGGAACACAAGCTAACCCATGAATGATATCTGTTGTGAGCACTAAATAATAATACTGTAATTAATGCAAAAAATAAGTTGAAATGCCATAAGGTTTAAAATATCTGAAATATTGATAAAATATAACATCTGTAAAACTGAATACTGTCTTAAAAATCTAGTCTGAAAAGCCTCTAACTGAATCTGTCTAAAAGTAGAGTTGATGGGACAATCCCCCAACTAACTCTATCTACTAAAATACTTCTAAGCTAAAGTACTGAAATAAAAGCATATCCTCGATAGATGAGTTCTCACTGCTAAATCTGCTACTGCTGGCTGAATCTAGCTAAGCACGGTTAGGAACCTGAGAGTTTGAACCTATGATATGAAACATCATAGTGCAATAAATGGGTATGCGATCAGTACGTGAGAATATACTGGTATGCTAAATGGGGTAAGGTTAAATGCAAGGGTTATTATGCTTAAGGATATAACTGACTGAATGAGATTAACTGCAACTATTGTAAGTATTAAGAATGCAATTTGTGCTAATACATATATATATAAACTGTAACTGAGGTTCTTTAAAGTTAAGTACTGAGTTTTGATAATCTGAGTTACTGATACTGATTGACTATATCTGACAGCCCTGATTCTGTAGAACTGAACTAAGTTCTATTCTGAAGACTGAGACTAAAGCTGTGGGAGGTAATCATCTAACCGACATGTCCCAAATAAGATAAGATAACTGAACTGGGGTTCAATCTGTAACCCCAATTGAAAGGGTGTCAATACCTTGCCATGGGTAAAGATAAGCTGAAGATTAACCCTCATCTGATAGGTACTCTAACGAGAATGGTGGAACCCTCATCTAGAAGGTTAGAACACCTCATCAACCCTCAACTTGTAGGTTTGATTTCTTAACCTACGCTGGCTACATAGTTCTGAAAATCAAGGATTTCTTCTAAGGATCACACCCTCTGCTGGCAAGTGAGCCCTCATCCTTGGGTTCACTCGGTACTGAATCCTACTCCCATATGAAAGACATGGAACTAATAAACTTGATTGGACTGGATTAATACTGAGATCGCTGAGTTTTCCTAAGTTCTGTGACTAACTGAATTCTACTGAGTTTCGTAACTGACTGAGAGGAGTACTAATCGTAACATGACCGATACTATTCGTAATTGAAACTGGCTCTAGGTAAAAAGCTAAATTATTAGGTATCAAATACCCCCAGGACTCTATAGCATGAAAAGTAAGGCAAACCATAATCTTGAATAACATAACAATGTTCACTTGGTTATCATTCATTCATAGAGACATTTCACCAAACACTTGTAGTGCATTAACTTGTACATGAATGGGGAATACATGTTAACATGATATAATGGCATAATTTCATTCTCATAGGTAGGGGTGTTCATGATTTGGTTAAAAACCAAACCGAACCGCAAACCAAACTAAATCGATTAAAAAAACCGACATTTGGTTTGGTTTGGTTTTAAATTTTAAAAACCGATACTCATGTGGTTTGGTTTTGGTTTTACTCTAAAATAACCGATAAAATAACCAAACCGAACCGATATATATATATATATATATATATATTTTTATATTCTTTATATAATATTTATGAATAAAAGATAAATATTTGTTACATTTTAAATTTTAATCATGAATTTAACTTTAACCGCAACACTTTTAGTCATATGTCTCCATCTAGTTGACAGTACGTTATGAGATTCTGAATGATTTTCACACTTTGAATAACAAATGATACTAATTATGAAAATTATCTTGTTGTCTAGAGAATTTTACAGGTGAATTTAATTAGATTATAAATAATCACTAATTTTGAACTTTCTTTTTGGTTCCAATTAAGCAAAAACATTTATGTGTTCACCTTTTGGGGGGTTTATTATATCTTCTTTTATATGTAGTTTCTAAATAATTTTTGTAGAACCGTTCATATAGTGTTGTTCATGACTTTGCCTAAGTATAACACAAAATTGACATCTTAGTTTCAAGATTAAGGCACAACACTACGTTTAATTGGATTTGTTTTTTTTTTTTTTAATTTCAACTTCATCATTAGTTAAAGTTATAAACCAAAAAAATTGAAAAAACCAAAATAAAACGAACTAAACCGACAAGAACCAAACCGACGGTTATTTTCTTGTGTTGGTTTGGTTTGATTTTTGAAATTTAAAAATTGATTAAGTTGGTTTGGTTATGATTTTTACCAATAACCGACCCACGAACACCCCTACTCATAGGCAATTTATCAAACACATGGGAAGCATGCTTGGTTCATTAAATCATAAACACTTAGGGTTAACATGGTCACAACAATCAATTTGCAAATTGAAGGGTTTATCATGACTATCATGTAATTCAACACATACTGGAATCAATTCTTGGAACTTGTAATCTAAATCATGGATTAAGACTCAAACAACACCATGAACATGAATTCAATCTAATTCAAACATGGAAATCATAAATCATAAATATTGTATTTTGAAAAAAGATTCTTTGGCTCCATGGAAGGTAAGGATCCATGGATGAAATCTAACATATCTTAATTCGTGAGTTTCTTGGAGTTCTTGGAGAGATTCTTAGGATTGACCTTGATTTCTTGAACTAAGGTTTTTGCCTTTTCAGAGATAAATAACTTTTGATTTTGGGGAAAAGTGAATAATAAAGGGTTTTACACATTTTTAGGGCTTAAATCCCACATCTCGGCGAAATAAAATCATGGGAAAAGACCGTTTTAACCCTGGGTGCGACTTTAATTTTTTGTGAAATTTCTTGATCTGGACCCCCGGTGGGACGCGCCACATCGTGCTAGGCAACTAGAAATGACAACTGAGAAATTACATGGTGGCACGACACAGTACAATTGTGTTTCCACCTTTGATGCGACCTGGAAGATCACCGCGACATGGTGGTATCACATCGAAACACTAGAAAAGGACAATTCTAAAATCGAGCCTTGGTGCAAAGCGTCAATATCGCAAAGGCTCATTGGTTTTTGACAATTGCCATTTTGGATGGCTCTGCGACACGCTGACGGCTCAGGTGGTACGTTGTCGGATTTGGGCGAATTTTATATTGATGGAAAACTTATTCAATTTCTCACACAAGTGTATTCATCTTCAAAGCAAGTTTTTTTTGACATTTTTGGGTTGAATTTAAGGTAGGTAAAAGTATGGGGTATTACAGAAGCGTAAGACACAAACTTACCCTATTATATCAAAACACAACCAAGTCCTACGCAAAATGTATCACAATATACCACAAAAACCTTAGTACCCTCAAGTAGGGTCAGGTTGTCCTTCAATTTCTTAAAGCTATCCTCACAAGCATCAGACCATAGGAACTTCACCTTTATTGTGTCAATTTAGTCAATGAAACAACAATAAAAGAGAAGATCTCCGGAAAACTCCTACAATACCCAGCCAAGCCCAATAAGCTCTAAATATCGATTGGATTTATAGGTCAAGGACACTTCTTAACTGCCTCAACTTTCTAAAGATCTACCATTATCCCCTCACTAGACACAAGATGACCCAGAAAGGTTACAGTTTTTAACCAGAACTTACCCTTAGAGAATTTCACATACAAACGCTGATCCTTAAGAGTCTGCAACAATATACGAAGGTGATTAGTATGATCCTCCTTGCTATTAGAGTACACCAAGATATTATCAATAAGAATGATAATAAAAGAATCAAAAAAAATTTTGAATACCCAATTCATAAGATTCATAAATGCAGTTGGAGCACTAGTCAACCCAAAAGACATGACTAGGAACTCATTGTGAGCATACTGAGTATGAAAAGTAGTCTTAGGGATATCCACCTCCCTAATTTTATACTAATGATAGCCTGAACGAAAATTGATCTTAGAAAAGCATCTAGCAACCTGAAGCTAGTAAAATAAATCATCAATCCTAGGGAGAAGGTAATTACTCTTCACTGTCACCTTATTCAATTATCATTAATCTATACACATCTGAAGGGACCTATCTTTCTTACACATGAAAAGCACAGATGCAACCTACAGATTGACACTAGGATGTATAAATTCCTTATAAAAATGATTATATAACTGCTTCTTAAGTTCTTTCAACTCAGTCGGAGCCATTATATAAGAAGGGAAAGAGATATATCGAATATCTGGTAGAAGATCAATCCCAAAGTCTATTTCTCTATTGGGAGAAATACCCAGAAGGTCATCGAGAAACACCTCAGGAAATACATTAACCACGGGAAAAAATTGCAAAGAAGGACCTTCCGAGTTAGAACCTTTAGCCCAGACCAAATTGTAGAGACACCCCTTTGAAATCAACTTCCAAGCTCTAAGATAATAAATGAACCTCTCTTTGGCTACCATTATTCAGCTCCACAACCATGCACTCCAAAAACAAGTCCCAAGACAACAGCAAAGCAAACTTTCTCATCCTATCCCTCATATTAGACACTAACTTAGGGGCATAGCGGGACAACTAATAAAGTTTCAGGGCATACTCCTTCAAATTCATCCTACCCTACTTTAGATTTAAATTTTTCTCAGACTTTGCTTTCTTTAACTTCTGAGGAAAGAAACGATCAAGAAAGGTACCAGAAAACTTATCCCATAATGCCACTCAGCATCATGACCTCTAGACTACTCCCACTCCTCATACCACTGATACGCCATATCCTTTAATTGATATATAGTAAACTCTACACACTCGACATTAGTAGCATACATAACTCATAAGAGCTTTTCCATCTCATCAACAGATCCTTGAGGGTCCTTCTCAAACTTTGATCTGGTAAAGGTTGGGGGATTCAAACTCCAAAACTACTAAACTTGGGTAGCCTCAGAACTCACAGTTGCACCAACAGGACCAGACTCACGTGATTGAGATATCACCAACTAAGTCAAAAGATTAATAGAACAGAGGAACTAATCATTTGAGATATCTTCCTATGGTGACTAAGTATGAGTCTAAACAATCGGAAAAAAATTAATTAGGACCATTGGAGCCCAAGTAGAGCAGCACAATCAGGAGAAGAGACCCTAGACTGGGTCCAAACTTCATAGAAAAGAGATTACCCTCTATATTCCACTCAAGTGGGGCAGAAGTTCTAGAAGAGTTTCTATGAACATCAGATCTCCTTAGAGACATGATCAGAAATGTGCGTAAAGAGGAGTTAGAGAAATATCAAGACTCGATGGCTCAAAATAAAACACAAGAAAAGTGAAACATACCTAAATATTTTGTAGCCTCCCTCTTATAAGTGTGGCATGCTACACACCTAAAAAGGACTCTACTCAATATGAATTTATGGACACCCATGGACACTGAAGCCAGGCTCTGATACCAAGATTTTTACTCCCCAAACCCGAGCCTGACAGCGACAGGTATCTCAAGTACGTTGAGGATTAAAGACCACCCCCTTTGCCTACTTAACCAAAACACAATATAATATAACTATGGAACCAATCCAAGAAGACATAGGAAAGATAAGCAATGACTAAGAAAAAGGAAACTATGAATCCAACAACTATTCCAATCTATAGTAATCCACAAGCCTCTATGACATAAAACAATTAAAGTTGGGACATGCCCCCAACTATAGCCAAAAAATGCAAAAGATAGTCCAAAACATAAGTAAATAAACTATGAAATGATGGCCTTCTAAGGGATGGATGCTCACCACTTCAAGTAACTTGATCAACATTCAACTTCACCTAATGTTGGAAAGGGATAGAAAAAGTATCTTCGAATCCTACATTATGAAACAATGTAGGTCCTAGGATACTTAGTGAGGTGCGCACTAGCATATAACTCAGGGATAAAGGGTAAAATAATTTCATTTCAAAGCAATCCATAAACACTCTCAATGCTCATTCCGCATGCATGCATATACTTATATAAGATATTGAGATAGGGAACAAGGTTTAGCATGAAAGTTAAAACATTAGCTTTGATTGTGTATCTCTACCATTATAATAGTACCTACGGGCTATATGGAACCCAACTTTTACCCCCTGGTCGGGCCATAATGCATGTAGCTACACGAACTAGAGAATATTTAACATTTATACACAGAGGACTTAAACCTCCCAGTCATATATCAAGGGTGACTCAAACACCCAATCATTTAGACCCCCATGCCAACAAATATGGTTTCAAGTATTAGTCCTCTCGGAACCTCCACTTTCATGACGAACTACATAACCTCCTTTAAACCCAATTAAAATATTTAACACCTAACATATTCATTTAATCAAGGAGTCATTCATTAAGGAAATATCAAGTAGTATCATCATACGGACTATAGCTTGAAGGCAAATGTCATCATGCCAAGTCAACATAATTATCTAATGGGACTCTTACCCACTAGCCATTAAGACTCCAAATAATCTAGCCAATTAAGACTCTAACCCATCAGCCTATATGACTTCAAAGTTCCAATTTAAAACCATTCCATAGTCACCTGGACCTTTCAAATGCCAATTTGGCCATTTATTCAAGGCATTAGTTCAAAATAGTAGGCAAAGCCAAATAATTATTCACCCTCCAAAACCCAGTTATGTTAGTGGATTGAGGTTCTTATCAATTTCAATACCAAAATTCAATTATTTATAGGAATCCACGATCCCCATTACATCACCATTCCCATGCACCCTAGTGGGTGTATAAATCAATAATTCAAAGTGTAATTAATTTATAAAAACCATAGGAAAAATATTTACACAATCATTCTCCAAAAGCCTCAACCCATCATCCAAAACCTTCAAAATCATATGAATACCTAATCAATTTATGCCATAAATAAAAACACAAGTTTAGGGAGAGAGATACATCGCTTAATCACCAAGAAATTTGAAGAAGAAATCACCCTTAGAGTCCTAGATGACCAATTTCTTAAAACCCTAGCCTTATCTTTGAGTGGGAAATTTGAGAGAGTTTAAGAGGGTATATGATTTTATGAAGAATGAAAATAACCCCATTTTGGTGTTTTATGGACGTGGGATCTAAGTGGGGAAAGAGGAAATTTACCAAAGTACCCTTAATAAAATATTAAAATTGTCGCTAGTGACCATGAGTCACCATACGAATCATATTATAATTCTTTGACTCATAGGGTCTAAGTCGTAGTCATGATAGAGTAAAAGGGACCATACACTGGTTTGGCTACAAAATTTACACTACAACTCGAAAAGTATCTACATGACTCAACTCGAAAAGTATCTACATGACTCGTATAGTCTCAATCATACTCAAGATAGGGAATTGGGGTAGCATGCTGGTCATCCTATAATTAACATATTATGACTCATAATGGGTCTTTATAACTCATTAGGTGTAAGTCATAATCAAGGTAAAGACATAGAGAAACCTTACTGGTTGGGCTATGATTTGAGTCTTACGATCCGTATAGACACCTTAT
>NC_061120.1:173830977-173858010 GCF_002878395.1 Capsicum annuum | reverse complement strand
ACTCATAAGGTAAGTCGTAACCAGGGTAGTGAGTTCAAAAACTCAGAAATTTCATAGGCAAAAAAATATAAAGTATTATACTATTCCCCGACCTCCCCACCTTTTCCTCAAAAGTTAAAGAAGAAGATGGAAGAAGGAAATATCAAAAAATTATGTCAATGTTGAAGTAACTATCTATGATATCCCTCTTGAGAAAGTTTTGAAGCAGATGCTCGGTTATGAAAAGTTTATGAAGAATTAGTGACTAAGAATAGGATGGTGAATTTTGAGACGCTAATAATATGAACCATTGTAGTGCTATTACTTCTCGATCTTTGGTTATGATGATAGAAGATCTCAAAGCTTTCACTATTCTATGCACTATTGGGTCCCTGAAATTTGCCTGAGCATTGTGTGACTTTGGAGCTAAAATTAATCTAATACTGCTAATTATGTATGAACATTTAGGGTTGGGGTCACCTAAGTAGATGTCTACGAGATTATTGATGGCTGATATTACTATGAAGAAGTCAGTTAGTATATTGTATGATGTGTTGGTAAATGTAGCTTCTTTCATATTCCTAGTTGATTATTGATGGCTGATAACACTATGATGAAGTCAGTTGGTATATTGTGTGATGTATTCATAAAGGTAGCTTTCTTTATATTCCTAGTTGATTTTATAATTATCGATTGTCAGATAGATTTTAACATCTCTATTATCTTGGAAAGTCCATTTCTATCCACAGGCAGGGCTTTGTTTGACATGGAGATGAGATAAAATTCAGGCTCAGTGATAAACAGGTTAGTGTCAATACAGGTCATTCAATGCAACAACCAAAAGTTATATGGGCGATGTCTGTGATAGACACTATAAATAAAAATGCATTGATTATACCCATTAAGAAGAGACTTGGTGTAAAGGCATTAATGACTATCATCTTAAACTTTGATAGTGACAATATTGATAAGTATGATAAGATGGGGGCACTCTTGTTGGAAGATGTTATTATTATTATGTGCTAAAGAAGCTAGATCTTGATTTAAAAAATAGAGTGACCCTACTAGCTCGAGCATCTATTATGGAATCAGCGATCTTGGAATTGAAGGTCCGCCCTTCTTAATTGCTTTATGCATTTTGGGAGATAATAATACCTTTCTAGTTATTATTACTACATATATAGTGGATACGTAGGTTGAGGCCTTGATTTAAGCTTTGTAGAGGTTTAAATGGGCCATTGGTTGTACTATTTGGTTATTGTTGGGATTCCACCTGAAATTTGCACTCATAAGATTCAGTTGGTACCAGAGTGTATGCTTAGTATTAACCATCAACATTGTCTGAATCTACCTATGTAAGAGGTCGTGAAGAATAAGACCATCAAGTGGTTAAATATATGTATGGTTTACCCTATTACCGATAGCAGGTGGGAAAGTTCGGTTCTATGTGTACCAAAGAAGGATGGGATCACTATGGTCCCTAATGGGAAGAATGAGTTCGTTCCCATGATACCATTCACGAGATAAAGAGTTTGTATGGATTATTGGAAACTAGACACTTAGATGCAGAAGTATCACTTTCCTCTATCATTCATAGACTAGATATTAGACTGACTTACAGGTAAAGGATGGTATTGTTTTCTTGATGGTTATTCAGGGTATAGTTAGATTTTTAATGGCCTTGAATACCAAGAAAAAGCTACTTTCACATTTCTATATGGTACGTTCACGTTTTAGAGGATGTCTTTCAGTTTTTGTAATGCTCTCTCCACTTTTTAGCATTATATGATGTCTATATTTCTGATAGAGTGGAGGATACTAATGAGGCCTTTAGGGATGATTACTCTATTATAAGAGAGTCATTTGATGATTGTTTGGCTCACTTGGCTAATATACTTAAGAGATGTGTGAAGTGCAACTTGGTTCTAAATTAGGAGAAATGTCACTTTATGGTTAAACAGGGGATAGTTCTTGGGCACAAGATTTTGAAGAAGGGAATAGAGATTGACAGGGATAAAATTTAGGTTGAAATATTTTCTTCACTAATTTTTGTTATAGGTATTCGGATTTTTGTAGGTCATGCAGGGTTCTATAGACGATTCATCAAGGACTTCTCTAAGATTGCAAATCCATTGTGCAAATTATTAGCGAAGGAAGTGAAGTTTATGTTTGATTATATTTGTCTCAATTCCTTTGAGTGCCTAAAAGAGAGATTGATATCTTCCCCTATCATTATGTGTCTGAATTAAACTCTTCTGTTTGAGGTGATGTGTGATGCCTATAGTGTATCCCTAGTAGTTATCTTAGGCCAAAGACCCGAGAAAATACTTCATCTTATCTACTATACCAGCAAAGCACTCAACCCCAAATAGAAGAATTATACAGTTATTGAATATGAGTTTCTTGAATGGTATTTAATTTTGAGAAGTTTTGATCCTATTTGATTAGAACTAAAGTCATTCTGTATACTGATCATGTATATCTGAGGTACCTTATAGAAAAGAATGATGTGAAGCCTAGGTTGATTTGATTGGTACTGTTGCTGCAAGAGTTTGACTTTGAGCTGAAAAACAAGAAGGGCACAGAAAATTAGGTCACAAACCATCTATCCCACCTAGAAGAGGAGTTGATGCTTTAAATAGGGGAAGATCTTATTATTAATAATACTTTTCCAAATAAGTAGTCCTTGGAATCATCACACAACTTAATCCCCTGGTTGGTTGATTTTGCCAGTTATTTGGTAAGTGATCTCATCCCGGAGGATATGTCATTTCAATAACAAAAATGATATATGCATGAGGTATAAAATCTTTTCTGGGCTAAGCCTTACTTATTTTGGGCATGTGCGGATGGCGTGATTAGAAGGTATATTCCTAAAGTTGAGCTGATGAGCATTCTTAGGGTAGTCATTAATCTCCAATTGGGGGGTCACCATGTAGGTACTCGTACAGCTCACATGATTCTATAATGTGGTTACTATTGGCTGACTATTTATAAAGATGCATATGAGTATGCTCGAGCCTTCCAATGCCAATATCAAGGAAATATATCATAGAAGTAGATTTTGGTGGTTGTCGACTATGTATCAAAGTGGGTGGAAGCAGTTGTGTTTCCAAATAATGAGGGTTGCAGTGTCACGGTATTTTTGAAAAAATGAACATATTTCCTTGATTTGGTACTCCATATGCTATCATTAGTTATGGTGGGTCCCATTTCTATAATTATCTATTTATGGTCCTACTTGAGAAATATGGTGTGAAACATAAGGTGGAAACACCTTATCATCCGCAGAAAAGTGGGCAGGTTGAGGTCTCCAATTGTGAGATCAAGTCCATTTTGGCAAAGACTGTGAATGCCAACTATACTGATTGGTCGATAAAGATAGATGATGCACCTTGGGCCTACATGACAGCTTATAAGACTCCCATATGTGCCTCTCCTTATTAGTTTGTGTGAGGAAAGGCATGCCACTTGTTGGTTAAACTTGAGCACAAAGCACTGCAGGTATTGAAAAAGATGAATTTTGAGTACAGTGATGTTGCACACTTAAGGATGGACAAGATGAATGACTTAGATGAATTCCAACTTCGATAGTATGAGAGTTCATTCTTGTATAAGGAGAAGATAAAGTTTTTCCACGATAAGAAAATTAAAAAAAAAGGTATTCCATCCCGATTATATGGTTTTGTTAAATAATTCGAGACTTTTATTTTTTCTTGGCAAGTTAAAGTATAGGTGGTTTGGATCATTTCCCATGGCTAGAGTATTTCCACATGGTGCAATTGAGATAAAAAGAGATGGTTATGACCCATTTAAGGTGAACAGGAATCATATCAAGAACTAAATGGGAAGAATGGAGGAAATTGAAAGTGTGTAAGGATATTAGCCTTGGCGAATCCTGAGTAGCCAAAGCAATTGATTCATGCTACGATATTAAATCAGGTGTTTTATGGGATTCAACCCATGGGATTTTTTGTAAATTTTGAGTACCCAACATATCCACTTTGTGCCGTGACGTTAAATAAAGAACTAAATGAAAAAATAGAAAAAATAGGGTAATTTTTGGCTCAAAGGTACAGGGCTGAATTATGCAAGAAAAAACAAAAAAAAATCTAGTGCCCAGGTCCCAATGAGGTACCCTACGAGTCATATGGACACCCTACTACTCATCACCAGACTCATCAGAGAGAGACAATATTAAGAGAACTAGGTAAGTGATGTCTGGAGTTCTGACATGTCTCAAAATAAGTCATAGTCTGTGACTATAACTCATCACCTAGAGTCATAGGGACTGAAGACCTAGGTATGTATTCATACTAAATGGGGAGAGACAAATACTCGTAGCCACTGACTATAAGTCATTGCCAAGAGTCATGGTCGGGGCCAAAATTGCAGACCTAATGGGCTGACCTGACCCAAATTTCATATTATAAAAGGGAAATTAAAGCCCCAAACATTCCCCTTTCCTTTTTTGAACGTATGTAACTCCCTCCATCTCCATAACTATCTCTACTATTATAATTACACTTCTCATCTCCTTAAATCACCCCACTTAAATTTATAACTACTCTTAAAGAAATCAATATTTGCCTCTAATTTCATCAAGAACAAGGTTAAGGGAAGTATAAGCATCCAAGCAACTTTCTCGATTCAAAGTGAGGATGCTAATCTTCTTTGCTAATTACATCATATTCGATCTATTAAGTTAATATTTCTTGGATTATTTTTTAAAACTTTCCTAAGATTAAAGATTCATTACTAAATTCTTGAACAAATGGTGGTATCCACATATATTGGGAGTAGAAATTATGTAGGGAGTGATTTATGGTATGGGTTTTGTGTCTAAGACTAAGAGGAAGTCTGAGTACCCTTCGCAAACATATTTGAACAATGACTATCAATAACCCTTCATATTGACAGTCGTTATGAGCCATGTTATTACTTGTTAGATGACTTAAAAAGTCATTGGGCGAACGTAGCAACTGTTAACATAGGCGTGTTAAGGATGAAACTCTCTTGATCACCCTATGACTCACCTTATGAGTTGTTGTCTCACACTACGTCTCCTAGCCTAACTCGTAGTGACTGGAAATATATGCCACTTGAAATATTCTTTTCTAGTCACTTGATGAGTCACCCAATAGGTCTTCATGTGACCTAATGACTCATTAAGTGGACTAATAGGGTCACCTATACCAAAGACCTTGCATTACATCTTACCCTACGACTGTTGGAATGACTCATAAGCTTTAGTAATGTGCCATAGCCTGACTCATAGGAAGCCCAGCTAGTATCCAAAATTTCAAATGCATTTTTATTTTCCTTATTTATGTTAGAATTAACTAACCATATTCTCCCCTCAGGAATAATGGAACCAAATAACAACACCACTAAGGGGGCCAAAAAACCCCCGAAGAAGCAAGCTTGTCCCATCCATCAACTTTGTAATGAGTTAATTAATGACGAATCCAGTGGTTTCATGAAGGAATATCCCATCATGAAACCAATGGAACCATGGAATAGCTTACCTCAAGGATAGAAGGCTAATCCTCAAATAGATAATCCTAGCCAATCACCGCTACACTTTTCTTCCTAGTATGAAGAAGAAGAAGAAGAGTTAAATTTAGGACCTGAGGGGGTCAAAAAAAGAGGAAAATGCGTACAAAAATACCAATAATGTTGCATCTGGCAGTGCATCCAACAGTGAAGGTTCTAAATTAGAATCTAAAGACGCTGAAGGGAGTAAGGAAGGAGAGTCGAGTGCTTGTGCACCAATAGAGATTTCTCCTCCATCACAGGTCTAACTCATATTGCAGCTTGAGCCAACCCTTGTGCCTATTTTCAATTAGTGGTGGTATCTCAGGAGGTAGAATTTGTTTAAGTAGGACAATTCTATTATCCCAAGCACAAGGAAGTTGAAGAGAGGGTTCTATCTTGAACCCAAGTTGATGATAGTTGGCATGTCGAGATGACTGAGTTTGAGGCCCGATTCAATAAGTACCACTTTGAGTGGATGACGAGAGACTTAGGGAGATATAGTCTGACACTAGTTCGGGAGTTTTATGCCGCCTATCAAATAGAACTAAGACGGATATTACTGCAAGGGTTATCTTGAAAAGAGGGTGATACTTTGTACTTTTTCATGATGTAGGGTATTTAGGTAAATACTTATGCATAGACTATTTCTAGATTCTAACATAGAGCGGAGTTCGAGCTCTCCACTGAAATATCAAAGATTAATCACTGTATTTAGGATATAAAAAAAGTTAAGACTAAGCAGATTGGTACTGATGCTAAGTATATGCACCTGAAGTAGATAGTGGGTAGTATTGCTACTGCACAGGAGGATGTACTATGGGTTTTGGGTATATACACACAAATCACCAATACCAGTCTGAGTTTTACTTGTAAGGCTTAGTGGATATTGGGTTGGCATCGATTGAGCCCGACCATGAAAGATAATATTCTAAGCCCCGACTGGGTCTATTTGGTAGTTGGTATCATATAAGGCTATGAGATTAACATAGCCAAGACCATTTCTAAGGATATCCATGATAGAGTTATTAGCACTAACACCAACTTTGCTTTACCATGCTTATTGATGAGATTTCCTTGGATGATCGAGTATTTGTGATGTCGAACATGAATTATTTTGTGACGGTCCACCAAACCACTATTTTAGGCTTGATTCAGGACTAGGCCAACCCTATTTAAAAGGCCAAGGGGGGCACTTAAATTTAACAAGTAGCCTTTTAGTCTAGCATACACTTAGACATTAATACTCAGGGTTTTGCCAATCTCAGAGACATCCTAACTGAGAATGCAAGATCTAAGTCAAAAAGCTCTGTAGATGTAGTAGTGTCTACTGATTCTATGGTCCCACTTCCCCCAACTCCTCATTTATCAATACTATCCACTTTACATCCACTAGCAGATAGCTATGTGTTGGTCTTATAGGAGTTTTGGACTAATGTGTTGAAGCGGTTAGGTACCCTCGAGTGAAGGGTGACAAATATCAAGATATAGGTGCAACCTTGGGTAAAGAAAGAGATCTAGAGTGAGTTACGGGGCATGCAGACCTATTTTGATAGTTTCGAGCGACAAATTAATCAAAACCTAGTGGGAGTTCAAGCCCCAGATTTGGAGGGCATGTATAAGGAGTTGTCCACTTTATGGGCTTTCATTGAGGACATGGTCACATATTCATTCTCAATTTTTCCTATTATTAAGGAGGTATTTATTGAGGTCGTGCCAGATATTTAGGGAACAAAAGGTAAGGAGAAGGAAATTAAAGAGGAAAGTGGTGAGTAAGCATGTAAGAGAATTAAAAGGAGAAGAGAAAATTATGAAATATAGAAAGCTCAAATAGCAAGCCTGTAGACATCCCAAGACCACTTGATTGAGGTCCACAAGATCAAAGAGGGAGCTGGTAGCTCTCGAATAAGTGAAATAATGACTGCAACTATATCATATATGAGTAGGATTATAGTTTTTCCTCTCGAGATCCTGCCACCACTGAGTGCATTAGCCACTGTCAGTGCCACTATTGATTTGAGTGACCCAATCACTACTTAGGCCACTACTAATAAGAGTAGGTCCCAGTCTGAGGGCCCTCCTGAGAAGACATTATGATTCGGTGCCAAGGGAGCCTAGGTATGTCTTCTTCTCTTGTTTATATATTATAATCATACGCTAGGGACAGTGCATCATTTTTAGTTGGGGGTGGGGATATCCATAATCGAGGGTTTTTCTTACCATGTTTCTAAAACACCTTGGGTTCTGGTCCTTGCAAATTTCTCAAGTCTTGAGCTTATTATCATCATATGACTCACCATACTAGTCGTATGGTGAGGGTACTGGTCAAGTAAACCAATTCTTATGTTGTCTAGTATGTGGTTGGTGAGTTTCTATTATGGGTACAGGTTAGTAGTGATGAGTCATATATTGAGGTACGAGAGGTAGAGTCCTATTCATATGTTGTCCAATGTATTAACCCTTTGATTCTGTCTTGGATATGAATTAAAGGTACTATTTGTATAGAATGGGTACGAGTAGGGAAAGGGAAGTCGTATGGTGGAAAATGTATGAGTTCCAACTTATTGATCAGGGTATGTGTGGAGGGTACCACTCATATTATATAGGTATGAGTGAGGGGTCCAAATCGTGCCCTCCTGTGGTGATTTTTACAGTTTAAGTTGGTGACATTCTGGATATTTCCCCTCTTAACTTCTTTTGATTCCACAACTTAAAATTCTATTGGTACTTCAGTAACCCTATTATTCTCAATTAACAATACTTCAGACATTGTCAAATCTCTCTCAAGGCTCTTGGTTCAGAAAGGCTAGGGTTTCTTTGATATAATCAATTCGGGGCTTACAAGGATGGTCTCTCTCTATCTTTTTTGGTATTAAAAGCATGTTACTCCCCCCTTATTGTTAGTTCAACTAGTTCAACTAAATTCATGATTTAATGAATGGTTTTCATAATATTATAGTGGGTTTATGTTGTTTTTGAAATATATGTTGGGGTTTTGGTTACAAATGGTTGGTTAATGTCTTACCATGTTGTATTTATGGTTTTTAATGTTACAATGTTGGTTTGAACATGTGGTTTCATCGTAATGGTCAATTGGTTCATGGTTTTGGTTTGGAAACTCTATGCCCTCAACATGTCTAATAAAATGCCTACGAGAATAGTTTTGTCACAAAGTTTGACTTTTATTGAAAACTTTACATTACATAATATGGTAATGGAACCTAAATTGGTTTGACTTAATTAAATGATTTGGAAAGGCCTTGGTACCCATGGTTTTTGATTGATTGGAAATCCTATGGGGTACATGGGAATCCCCTAAGTGCTGGCTATTGACATTACTTGCAAGCTATAATCGGTATGACGATACCACCTCATAATACCTTGGTAATTAACTTCTGGAATCGGTTGGTTGGTTACGTTCTAATGGTTTTAATTGGTCAATAATGGTTGGTAGTGATAGCCTATCGTGAAGGTGTGAATCAAATAGACGAACATTGGAAAATCATGTTTACCGACATGAGGGTTGGTCATGGCGACCATATACTTGTGGGGTACATGGTAATCCCCTAAGTTATACTTTTACATATATATATCATGTAGGGCAAAGGGTACATGGGAATCCCCGACCCCTATGATATCTCTAGTTCATGCAGCTAAATGATTGGGGCCCATTCAGGGGGTAACACTAGACCCACATAGCCCATGGATAAATTACGATGGTAAATCTACACAAAACTAGGCTAAGGTTTTAAATGCATGTTAAACCCGATTCCCTTTCTTGGCATTGATAATATATATGTATGGATATTATTGCATATGGTTATGTACTTGGTTTTCAATGTTGACATTATTTTATCCTTACTCCTGAGTGCATGCTAGTGTTCAACCGCTAACCCATCTTTGACCGTTGTATCCCCACGCAATGCAGGAATCGGCCATACTACTCCTCCTACTTAGTGACCTGGATTCAGGGACAACTTTGTGTTGGATTAAAGTGGTGAGCTTTCATATTTTGTAAGGCTCTATTTCATGTTATAGACTTCTCTATATACTTTTGTTATTACTTAGACTTTGATTTTTGGCTAGGCTAAGGTCTGGGTATGTCCCGACCGAATATTATTTTAATTTTGGATAGAGGCTTTATGAGACTACTTTAGGTTGGCATGGGCAGTGTCGGTATTGGTGTTAGCCTTGACATTAGTATTGGTATTGGTGCTGACACCATTTAAATATATTTAATTTATGATTGTTCCATCTTGTTATATATTCAAAGTTCATCCGACATTGGGTGTAGGGCGGTTAAGATGGGGTATTGGGGCTGGTCTCTGATCCCAGTTGGGCTTGAGGAACTCGACATGACTAGGCCCTGGTTTGGGTTATGTCAGACTAGTATCAATGCCCTAGGTTCATAGTCAATTGGGAGTCCAAAAAGCAATGATGAGTAGAGTCTCTTTTAAAGATGTGTATCACGCCACACTCATAAGGGAGAGGCTACAAGTGATTTAGGAATATTTCTCTTTCTTGTGTTATGTTTTCAAGTTGTAGAGTCTAAGGTCCTAAAATTGATGTTGGGTGTATTTATGCATTATAGTGTTACTATTCTATCTTATTTAGCCTTGTTTTGAGAGCAATTTATGTGCTTAACGTGTTGATATTGAAATAAATAAGCATTTAAGTGTCCAAGTATGTTATTACAATGTTCAATGTGTTTTCTAAACAAGTTTGTACTTAATTGAGTCATTTAGAGTTCAACTCGGAAAACTAGTTTTACTAGCTTGAGCTAGTTGTGTGTCTAATTGGTTTCGTTGGATTCTAATGTGTTTAATGAGTTCCAAATGGTTTAAATGTGTAATTATATATGGAATAACTTGTTTGTGATATGCAAAGTTCAATTTGATTAAGTCAAGAGTCGGAACAATAAGTTAAGATCAATGCAAATTAGCCTTATATTAGCTCTTATTTTGATTCAACGTTAAGAATATTGTGTTGTTTTAATCTCTAATACGTGGTGTGTAATATTGTAGGAGGATTTATGAACTGAATATGGTGATACATTGATTTTTTAAAGGCCGAAAATTCATTGAAAATACACTACAAAAGGCATGGGAAAAGATAGGACATTCAACACTTAGAATAAATTTTGGACGCAAATTCCTGTGAGCTGACGCAATCTCAACGTGTCGCGTCAAATCTGCCACCTCCAGCAATGCGATCATCAACACATCACATTGCTCGTGTCAACGCTTCCATCAACGCATCGTATTGGACTGCACATGCAAAGCCAAATACAAGCCGACACAGCTTGTAGCTTTTCCCACTTTTAATATAATAAAATGGCTCTTGGTTCGAAACTTCTCTTGGATAACGTGCACTTTCCTTAATCACATAAATATTGGGATTATTTTATTATAAATACACAACTTTGCATAATCTTGGACACCTGGGACAATTTGGTGGAAATGGTGGACGGCTTGGACCTAATTGGGATTATTTTGGAGGTTGCCACTTCTTTATTAGGTTTTTAAATTATTTATTTAGATTTTAATTATTTGTATCATGTTTTTAATTATTTTGATCATGATTATGAATATTATCGGGTAAAAACCCCTCTTTCCGGGGTTAAATCCAAGAACATGAGTACTATTATTTTGGATTAAATTTATTTAAGTTTGTTTATCATATTTGGCTGTTTATTTATTCGTGATTTAATTATTTGATGGATTGATCACCCAGAAAATACATCTTTTGTCACCCTTTTGATCTTGGGAGAGGGAATAGGGAGATAAAACATGAGAATAAACAAAGTTTGGGTTTTTATTCTTTAATAAAATAAAGAATTGAACTTAGAGTCTAGGACAGGGATGTACTTAGATTCCTTACTTGATTCAGATGTAGGATGATAGCTTTAAAACACTTAATTGTATTATTACATTCCCGCTCAATGATGTAGTTATAATGTCCATATTAGGTAAAATATTAGAGGTTAGGAAACAATGATCATGAAATTAACCCTATGAATCGACAACCAAGATAAGAAAATTAGCGAATGAATGTTTAATAAGATAGTATGATTATTCAACAGCAGAGTGGCAGCGATGGTGGTAAGTGGCCCAAGAAGTTGTGGGGAAATTCTGGGTCTTATTCGACGGCTAGTGCTACCTACCCAAAGTCATTGAGTGATAGGCATTTTCATGGCGACGACAAATTTAGGGTATAGGGTGCCCAATCTCAGGCTAGTGGAGCTCAGTCAGCTCTATCATGTCCTCACTATAGGTTTTGTAGTTTTTTACATTGGGGTTTCTGTGATGAGAAAAGAGACAGGTGCTTCAAATACGATTAGCCAGGAAATATGCTTAGAAACTATCATGCTGGTAAGGTTGGTTCAAGGGAAAACAAGGTTCCAGTTGCCTTTTCTTCAGCTCTGGCACTAAAGGGTGTACCATCTAGCTCTGGCACTGATCAAAACCATCTTTATGCTCTCACTACTCATTAGGAGTCTAAGGCATCACTTGATATTATGACTGGTATGTTGAAACTCTTTTCTTGTGATATGTATTGTTTACTTGATCCGAGCCCCACTCTATCTTATATGACTCTATTTGTGGCTGTACATTTTGATTTTGGTCTGGAGTGTATTTTGGACCCTTTTTCTATTTCTACCCAGGTAGGTAACTCTATGAATGCTAGAAGAGTCTATAGGGGGTGTGTGGTATCTGTTCGTAGTAAAGAAACTATGGTGGATCTATTTGAACTATCAAAAACATAAGGTTATTTTTAATTTCCTAATGACCCGGATATTGAGTGGAAGGGTGGTTCCCTAGTTCCTAAGGAGAGGTTTATATCATATCTTAGATCTCAAATATTGATCTTCAATGGGTGTCTCTATCATCTAGTCTGGGTTAAATATTCTAACTTAGAGGGTCCTTCTTTGCATTTTGTCCTGGTGGTAAATAAATTTCTTGAGGTCTTCTTTGATGACCTCCTTAGTGTTCCTCCGAATAAGGAGATTGAGTTTGGGATTGATCTTATTCTAGACACTCGTCCTATTTCTATTCCCTTATATAGAATGGCTCTAGCTGAATTGAAGGAGCTTAAGGAGTAACTAAAGGATCTCTTAAATAAGGGTTTCATCCGTCCTAATGTGTCCCCGCGGGTTGCACCAGTGCTATTCGTGTGTAAGAAGGATTGTTCCCTTCTAATGTGTATTGATTACCTACAGCCAAATAAGGCAATGATAAAGAATAAATACCCTCTTCTGAGGATAGATGATTTATTTGATTAGTTTTAGGGTGCAAATTTTTTCTCCAAGATTGATCTTCAATTCGGCTATCATCATTTATAGATTAGAGAGGTGGATATCCCAAACACTACTATCTGTACTCGCTATGGGCATTTTGAGTTCTTGGTTATGTCTTTTTGGTTAACCAATTTCCCAACGACATTCATGGATTTGATGAATAAGGTCTTCCATCAATTTTTGGATTTATTCATTATTGTGTTCATAGAAAATATTTTGGTGTACTTTAAGAGTGAGGTAGATCATGCCAATCACCCCAGTGTTGTGTTGCAGACTAAAAAAGAGCAGCAGTTGTATACTAAATTCTCGAATTATGAATTTTAGTTGAGCATTGTCACTTTTCTGGGTCATATCATTTCTAGTGAAGGGATCATGGTGGATCCGCAAAAGGTTGCAGTGATTAAGAAGTGGCCTAGACCCATGAATCCATTCGATATTCAGAGCTTCCTGGGTTTAGCTGGCTACTACAGGAGGTTTGTGGAGAGCTTTTCTTTTATAGCTGCCTCGTTGACTAAATTGACTCAGAAAAAGGTAAGGTTCTTGTGGTCTAATGCTTGTGAGGATAGTTTTAAGAATCTTAAGGATAAGCTAACTTTGGCTCCAGTTTTGACTTTGCCCGAAGCATTAATGGGTTTGTGGTCTACTGTGATGTGTCTCGTGTAGGGCTTGGTTGTGTTTTGATGCAACATGGTAAGGTGATAGCTTATGCCTTTTGGCAGTTGAAGGTTCATAAGGGGAATTATCCAACTCATGATTTAGAATTGTTAGTTGTGGTGTTCGCACTGAAAATCTAGTGTCACTACTTGTATGGAGTGCATGTGGACATTTTTTTTATCATAAAAGTTTGCAATATATGTTCACCCAGAAGGGGCTTAAACTCAGGCAAAGAAGATCGTTTGAGCTACTCAAGGATTACGATATAAGTATTCATTACCATCCAAGTAAAGCTAATATGGTTTCTGATGCTCTTAGCAGGTTATCCATGGGGAGTCTAGCTCACGTCGATAAGGAAAGGCCAGAGTTAGTGAAGGATAATCCCCATTTGGCTAACCTTGAGTTCGTCTTTTGGACTAATAATGGTGGTGTGTACATTTAGACTATAGCATAGTAGTACCTAGGTGCTGAAATCAAGGAGAAACAAGTGTTTGTCCTGAATTGAAGAGGATCAAAGGTGACGTTAGCGGGCAGAAGGAGAAGGCCTTTGAGATTAGCAATAATGGTACCTTGTGGTACCAAGTGACATTATGTGTTCCTGACATTGATGGTTTGCAAGAGAGGATCTTGGCTGAGGCACATGAGTCACGCTATGTTGTTCATCCTAGTATGTTATTCATCCTAGTTCGACAAAAATGTATCATAAACTCAAGGAGATGTATTGGTACAACTATATGAAGAGGGATGTGGCTAATTTTATGGCCAAGTTTATGGTGTGTCAACAAGTGAAAGGTTAGCATATGAGGCCTACGGGTTTTAATTAAGAAATTGAGTTGCTAGAGAGGAACTAGGAAATAATCAACATGGATTTTGTCATCAATCTTCCTCAGTCTTATAATTAATTTAATTTAATTTGGGTCATCATGGATAGGATGACAAAGTTGGCTCACTTTTTGCTTGTGAGGACTAACTTTTCGGCTGAGGATTATGCAAGGTTGTATCTTTATGAGATTCTGAAGTTCCATGGGTGCCTATTTCTATCATCCCTAATCTTTGTATGCAGTTTACATCTTACTTTTTGTGGTCGTTCATAAAGTTTTGGGGACCAAGGTGAGTCTTAGACCTGCTTTTCACCCACAGTCGGATGGTAAAGCAGAACAGACTATTCAGACATTAGAGGATATACTTCATTCTTGCATGATTGATTATAGTGGTGGTTAGGTTGAGAATTTACCTCTTGTGGAGTTTTCCTATAGGAATATCTACCACTCTAACATTGGGATGACTCCATTTGAGGCCTTGTATAGTAGGAAGTATAGGTCTCCTATTGGGTGGTTTAAGGTTGGTAAGGCAGAGATGTTTGGCCTAGTTTGGTTCACCAAACTATAGAGAAGGAAAAGATGATTTAGGATAGACTTAATGTTGCTCAAAATTGCCAAAAGTCATGTGCAGATATAAGGCGAAGAGAGTTAGAGTTTGAGATTAGGGATAGGGTGTTCCTAAAAGTGTATCCTATGAAGGGAGTGATATAATTTGGGAATAAGGGAAATCTTAGTCCCCAGTATGTTGGTCCGTACTTGGTTTTTAGGAGGGTTAAAATGTTGTGTATAAGTTAGTGTTGCCTTCTATGTTGAGCTTCATTCACCCAGTATTCCATGTTTCTATGTTAAGGAAATGTATGGGTGATTCGTCTCAAATTATGCTAGTCAAGAACATTGGTATTTTAGAATCTGTGTCTTATTAGGATGTCCCGATTAAGATCTTAGATAGAAAGGCTCGTCGGTTGTAGACCAAGGATGTAGCTTTGGTTAAGGTTCTTTGGAGGAACTACAAGGTCGAAGAGGCTACTTAGGAAGCGAAAGAGGACATGAATTCCATGTATCCATTCCTATTTTCTGATCCGGAAATTCGTGCAGAAGGTATGTGTTTTTCATCATACTATTGTTTTCTAACTTTGTTAAAGGAAAGATCAATTTCCTGGCATCTTTGTTTTATAACTTAGTTAAAGGTCTAAGTAGGGGTGTTACGGTGTAAATCGTGCTTGTACTGCCTTTATTCCATCATTCGAGGATAAATGATCCAAGTGGGGGAGAACTGAAATACCCTATGTTTTGATCCTTGCAAATTTCTCGATTCTAGAACTTCTGATCATCATACAACTCACCATACTAGTCGTAAGGTGAGGGTATGGGTCAGGTGACCCAATTCGTATGTTGTCCAGTTTTTGGTAGGTAAGTTTCTATTATGGGTACGGGTTGGTGGTGATGAGTCATACGTTGAGGTACGAGTGGTAAAGTCTCATTCATATGTTGTCCAGTGTCTAACCCCTTTGATTCTGTCTTGGATACGACTTAAAGGTACTAGTTGTATAGAATGGATATGAGTAGGGCAAGGGGAGTCGTATAGTGGACAGTGTGTGATGTCCAACTTACTGATTAGGGTACAAGTAGAGGGTACCACTCGTATGATGTGGGTACGGGTGAGGGGTCTATATCATACCCTCCTGTGATGCTTTATACAGTTTAAGTTGGGGACATTCTGGACATTTTTCATCTTAACTTCTTTTGACACTACGACTTAAAACAATATTGGGACATCATTAACCCTATTATTATCAATCAACAATACTTCAAACACTCTCAAATCTCTCTCAAGGCTCTTAGTTAAAGAAAGGCTAGGTTTTCCTTGATACAATCAATTTGAGGTTTACAAGGGTGGTTTTTCATCGTCTTCTTTGGTATCTAAGCCATGTTACTCCTCTCTCATTGTTAGTTCAACTAAATTAGTGTTTTAGTGAATGGTTTTCATGATATTATGGTGGGTTTATGTTGGTTTTGAAATATATGTTAGGGGTTTTGGTTATTAATGTTTGGGTAATATTTTCCCATATTTTATTTATGGTTTTCATGTTATAATGGTGGTTTGAACATGTGGTTGCATGAGAATGGTCAATTGGTTCATGGTTTTGGTTTGGAAACTATATATCCTCAACATGTTTTATAAAATGCCTATTAGAATGGTTTAGTCACATAGTTTAACTTTTACTGAAAACTTTGCATTGCATAATATGGTAATGGAACCTAAATGTGTTTGACTTAATTAAATGATTTGGAAAGTCCTTGGTTTCCATGGTTTCTGATTGATTGGAAATCCTACGGGGTACATGGGAATCTCCTAAGCGGTGGATAATGACATTGCTTGCAAGTTATAATCGGTATGACAATACCACTTCATAATACCTTGGTAATTAAATTCTGGAATTGGTTGGTTGGTTATGTGCTAATGGTTTTAATTGGAAAATAATGATGGGTTATGATATCTTAACGTGAAGGTGTGAGTCCGATGGACGGACACTAGAAAATAATATTTTTTTACATAAGGGTTGGTCATGGTGACCTTATACTTGTGGGGTATACAAAAATCCCTAAGTTATACTTGTATATATGTATTATGGATGGAAAAGGGTACATGAGAATACCAAGCCCCTATGATATCTCTAGTTAGTGAGGTTGCACGCCCTAGGCTCGTTCAGGGAGTAACACTGGACCCATATAGCCCATGGGTAGATTATGACGGTAAAGCTACACAAATCCAGGTTAAGGTTTTAAATGCATGCTAAACTCGTTCCCTTTCCTGGGATGGATAATATATATGTATGGAGGTGATTGCATATGATTATTTACTTGGTTTTCAATGTTGGCATTAATTTATCCTTACTCCTGAGTACTTGCTAGCATTCACCCGCTAACCAATCTTCGGTTGCTATATCCCCATGCGATGCAGGAACCGGCCATACTACTCCTCCTGCTCAGTGAGTTGGATTCGGGGACAACTTTGTGTTGGATTGAAGTGGTGAGCTTCTATATTCTGAAAGGCTCCATTTCATATTATGGACTTCTCTACATACTTTTATTATTTCATAGACTTTGGTTTTTGGCTATTCTCAGGGGCATGTCCCAATCGAATATTATTTTAATTTCGGATAGAGGCTTTGTAAGACTACTTTAGGTTGGCATGGGTAGTGTCGGTATTGGTGTCAGCCTTGGTATTGGTATTGGCATTGGGGATGACACCATTTGAATGTATTTGATTTATGATTGTCCCATCTTGTTATATGTTTGGAGTTCATCAGATATTAGGTGTAGGGTGGTTATGGTGGGTTATTGGGGATGGTCTCCAGTCTCAATTGGGCTTGAGGCACCCGATATGACTAGGCCCTGGTTCGGGTCGTGTCAGTTTTTTTTCCCGTCGGCTGCTTTATCATTGTTAGAACCGACATGTGTAGGTATTGTTTGTGTTGTTTTGTGTTGTTTGTTGATTATGCTTAAGTAGAAGAAAAAAAGGAACCTAAGTGTCGTTGACATGTTCTATTTTGTTTTTTAAGTGTTTGAAAAAAAAGAAAAAATAATGCCACTCTAAAGGTTTTGCATACTGTATGATTTAAATATATGTGTGACCATTGTGTGAATCTTTTTATGGCATTAGTATTAGGGATAATATAATCATAACTTAGAATTGCATGAATTGGATAGGCAGTAGTTTATAGTATAACCCTGTACTATGTGTGTAAGAGGAAGTTACCTAGTTCCCTTTCTGCATTTATTCCAAAACTTGTGAGGATAGTTGGTTAGGACATGATCATAGGTCTTTTTTGGAATTAATTCACACTTAGCCTAAAAAACCATCCAAAATGAATAAGTATCTCTTGAACCCTATTTTGAGCCTAATTTGACCTATTTTCTTTTTAACACTTTCACCTTTCCATTTGATTACAATGAAACTATTTTTGGCCTGGTCCTTCCTTAAACACTGTGCACTTCAACTCAGACAAATCACCTAAGTTGAGGGTGGCTATCATAAGAGTGCGTAGTTAAAATTGGGTATGCAAAAAGGTGTTGAATAAAAGAAAAAAAAACAAGTAAGGTTAGGTGTGGTTGAAAAGTGTGAAAAAAACAAAATATAGAAAGGAAAAAAGAAAAATAAGGCAAATAAATGAAAAACAAGGATAAAACCACACCCAATCCAAAAATTATATAAATAATAAAAAGGAAGAAATAAAAAAAGAATGATTGAGAAGGAAAGCCCAAAATGTAAGTGTAGTGTAGAAGAGGGTAATTCATTATATCCCAAATGTACCATACCTGCCCCTAATCCTACATTACAAGCCTAGCAAAGTCCTATATGATCCTAGTCCAACTGTCTGAAAAACTATGACAGAGAAAATAAGGGCAAGCCTATGGTATTTTATGCACACTATTGGAACTTCTTTTGTGAGTGTTTGCCTTAATATAGTCCCTTATATTGCATACACGATAATACTGTAAGAGTTGGGACTTCTTTGCTATGAGGGTACATGGATGGTATTGTTGACTGCTTATCTATTCGGGTAGTGTAAATTGCATATTTGCTTGGTTGTGTGTTCCTAATATAATGTCGTAACTTGATTTCCTTATGTCATACTTTTGTGCGACATGGGTTTACATAGTGGTTTTGAAAAGTTATAAATAAGAGGGGGTAAGTATTTTGAGCCAAATTGAGTTGATTGTCATAGGTTCCTTAGGTTTCTTTTAGGTAAGCATCGTATTTTGTTGTTATGTTTTAATTGCCTTAGGACATGCAAACTTTCTAAGTTGAGAGTGTTGATGTGCTATGGCTTCATGACACTTCTGATTCTTAAAACAAGGGAATTATACAAGTACTTAGGTCTTTCTGTTAGATGCGATGTGTCTTTTGTATTTTTTTGTAGAAAATAGGGTCGGAAGTAAGTAGAATGGGACAAGGAAGAAAAAGCACCAAATTTTCTTGGACAATGAGTTGTTGGGTGACATTTCAACTTGTCGTTCAAGTCATTACCTAACCACCAAATAATCAGAAGAAAAAAATGAAGTAAACATTGACCATGGCTCGTAGGGTCATGCTACAAGTCGTAGGGAGAGTCATTCTGAGCAAAATAAAAATAAAGAGTTGAAAGAGTGCAAGTTTGATAGTAGTGGAAACAAAGCTAATGAATAGTCGTAGGGTCAGACTACGACTTATAGTGAAAACCGTAGTGACCATATGGAGTCAAAGGTATAAAGATTGAAAAAGTTACTAGAAGAGTCAGGAAATGACTCATCGTGTGACCTGATGAGTCATCACTAGTCACATGGAAGCCTAGGATTTGAAGATGACAATGAGTCGTCGTTAGTCCAGATGACTCGTCATCTGAGGCGTTGTCACTAACGACCTTAGTTAGCCTGTTTTGTTTTGAAGAACTGTGATGTAACTATAAATACCCTTTTTAAGTTTTATTATTAGTTTATGAAATTTACCTACTTATTACATTATTTTTGAGTTTTGAGATACACTTTTGATCTTGGAATTCTTGTCCTTGACTTTTAGGGTTTGATATTAATTTAAAATTTTGGTTTTATTCTTAATTATATGTGAGATCATTCGTAAGATTTCTATTATGAATTATATGCGTGTTCTTGTAATCATGAGAAGCTAAACCCCATAACTAGTGTTGTGGGAATCCTGATGGATTAATGAAATGAAAGAAGTACAAAGTCATTCTTGATTGGGGTTCGTGCATGTATTATGGTTTTCTTTGTATTGATTGATTTCTTGATGACTGTAAACGTGAATAACCTATCTGTATTCAATACTAAATCGAGAGAGAGGTTGAGATTAGGAACAAAAGATCACAATAGAAATTGGAAGCTACCAACATTTATCTAATTAAATTGAGACAGAGAGGAGATAGTTAATTTGGGATCCAGGACAACGGTTATTAATGCAACACTCTAAGATCGAGAATAGATGAGTGAAATTCACCCAAACCAAGGCCAAGAGACGGTTAGGTGATACATAACTTGTTAAATTCTGCATGCAAGGTGTGAAAATAGTTTGACGAGCATGATAAGTCTGCGAAGATAAGAAGTCAGGGGGAGCACAATCCTATTGATCATCTTATATCGATAGCAACCCCATTTTCCAGTAATTATTAGTATTACTACTGTTCTTACAACACCCCCAATCACTTTCTACACTTTTTTGCTGCATTAACAATCTTTCGATTAATTTTCATCTTATTTCTTGTGGGTTCAACCCCAACCTTTGTTGGGTTCTATATTTGACAAGCGACCGCATAATTTTAGGAGGTGTAGTATGGAAGATATAAATAACTAAGTCCTTCTATTTTCTATTTGTGAGGACTATTATTCCATAGAGGGTTATGCAAAGTTATTCATTTAGAAGGTAGTTCGATTGTATGATGCCTCAATGTCTATCATATTCGACTGAGGTACGTAGTTTTTTTCTCAGTTTTGGCGGTCTTTTCAAAATGGTTAGGGATTCAGGTAAACTTTAGCACCACTTTCCACCCTCAAATAGATATACAAGCGAAGCATACTATTCAGACCTTAGAAGATATGCTAAGGGCTTGTATGATTGACTTTAAAGGTAGTTGGGTGGATCATTTGTTGCTTATTGAGTTTGTCTACAATAATAGTTATCATTGCAGCATTTAAATGGCTCCTTTTAAAGCTATTTATGGTAGAAGGTGTAGGTCTCCAATTGGATGGTATGAGGTGGGTGACACAAGAATATTTGGGCCTCATCTTATGCATCAAATTATGGATAAATTCAAGGTTATTTGATATGGACTTAGGATCGCTCAAAGTTGTCAAAAGTCTTATATGGATGTGAGATGAAAATAGCTAGAATTTAGGGTTAGCGATTGGGTATTCCTGAATGTATCTCCTATGAAGGAAGTTATGAGGTTTGAGGAAAAAGGGAAGCTCAGTCCCTTCTATATTAGTCCATATCTGATTCTAAAAAAGGTTAGGAATGTTGCATATGAATTGGAGTTTCCAACGATCTTAGCATCGATCTATCATGTGTTCATGTGTCTATGCTCAAGAAATATGCCGGTGACCCTTCCTTTGTGGTGCCTATAGAAGATATTGGGGTGAAGGATTCTCTATCTTATGAATAAGTTCCAATTGAAATTCTTGACAGACAAGTTTGCTAATTTAGGACCAAGGGGATAGCTTCAGTATAGGTGCAATAGAGGAACCAAAGAATGGAGAAAGCTACTTGGGAATCGGAGGAGAGCATGAAAGCTAGATTTTCTTTCCTATTTCCATCTCCCAGTGAGGTTGCTTGAGGGTAAGAATCCTATATTTTTTCTAAATATATTTGATTTCATTCATTAGTTCCTTCAATGTTCTTCACTGCACTGTGCTAAAAGTGACCTAAGTTCTCATTCGAGGATGAATGATCCGGTGATAAATGTAATACCCTAAAAACTTTAGAATCTTCATACACATAACAGTGTATGAAATGTATTTATATGTGAAAGCAAACTTTATGTCTTTATAGTATTGGATGTTATTTGCACATGTATTAAGGCCTCAAGTAACTCCAAACTCTTGGCTAAGTCAAAACCTCCCTTACCAATTGATTTTTCATGAAGTATCTTGCTCTAGTCAACTTCAAAAGAGCATAACTCCTAGATTATATTTTTTTTTAGATCAAGACCTACCAAATGATATATAATTAAATTAGATTTCCAATGCATCTAGTTTTACCTTAATCCAATCTTTGGAGTAAGAAATTATGGCTATTTTACTGAAGCCTTGTCAAGCTATCTGACTATATACGACCTTAACTTACGATCAGTTCGACCTATAGTCCATAGGTTGAGTAGTAGGTAGGCTCTTGAAAACTGAAAAATGGTCTGATTCTGATGGCCTATAGATTCAACCTATGGTCCATAGGTTGAGTCATAGGTAGGGTCCTGAAAGCTGAAAAGAATGGGAATCACCTTAAGTTAAGTCATAGGTAGGGTCCTGAAAGCTGAAAAAAATGGTCTGATTCCCATGACCCTACCTATGACCCGTAGGTTCAACCTAAGGTTCGTAGGTTGAGCCATGGGAAATTTTTTCAATGAAATGTTTTTGGGTGAGTTTAGGGGTATTTTAGTCATTTTTCTTATGAGGTCCGATCCTTGTATGCTTAAGAACCCTTTTGAACACTCAGTTACAAACTTTTTCAAAAATAATACATTAGAAACTCCTTCTCTTTCCCCCAAAACATTCTAAGTGGCAAGAATACCTAGAGTTCAAGATTCAAGACTTAGATTCAAACTCTATTCATCCAAAAGGCATGTTGAACACTCCTTACTCTATGTATTATTATGTTTTGTTGATTTATTTGGTAATTATCTATTTTGTAATGATTGTTTGAAACTAGGGTCGGGGAGACGCTGTGAAAAACTTTATATTGATTTCTCGTTTTTGTTTTATGAGTTTTCTAAGCACTATTAATGGGTTTTGAGATGTAATATGTTCTATGAAAATGGTGAAACTGTTAACATGGATTCACAACCTTTAAGGATTTTGCAAGACGAAAATATGACCCTCAACCCACTTCAAAACTTGGTTTTTCTTCATGGGAACTATGACCTTCACACCATATTTTGAATAAGGTATAGATGAAAGAATGAAAGGTTAAATAAATTTTTGAAAACACTTGAGGGTTATGTTTATGAACTTTAAAGATAAATTTGGGAGTTTAATACATTATACGAAAATGGCCTGGCATGTTATTTATGGCTTGCAAGTCTTGGTATGATGATACCAATATGAAAATTCCTTTTGCAAGTCTTGGTATGACGATACCAATATGAAAATTCTTTACTAAAATACTTCATCGATAATAATTTGTGTAAAATGCTTTAATAGGGCCTTAAAGGAAATTGTGTAGCTTCACCGTGAAGGCGTACGTCTTTGCGACCAACACCCAAAATTAATGTTTTACCGACATAGAGATGTCGTACCTTAATTGAATGATGAATTTTATCCTTAACATGAGTATATTATGATGGTGGTTCTATTTTATTGGTGATTTTAGCTTAATCTCAATACATGTAAAAAACATAGACCGAGGCCCCACCAGTTGGGGACTATTGAACCCATATAGACCATGGGTTAATGGACAACGGTGAAAAGCTATATAGTTCAGGATTAAGTTTTTAATGGTTATGTCTTTATGTCCCATGCCCTTGATACTCTACTTTATTATTATTGTGGACATTTAAATAAGTTATGACTTGCTTTATAAAATATTTATTTCCCTTTCCATTGGTTGAATGTCAGTACTCGTTGTACTGACCGTCCTTGGATGTTACATCTTTTCATTATTTAGGTTTGGAGGCACTTTTATATAATCTTGTACAACACTAGGGTGTTCGTATTTTTGCTTGTACAGTTGTTGAAAAGCGGTAAGCCCTCCATCATTCGAAAGGTAGTGTTACTTTCCATTTCTATATTTGTCCTAGTATTGTATGGGTTTTTATGGTATAGTCGGGGGCCATGTTCCGACTTAGGATTTATTCCTAAAGTTAAAGGCTTCGTATATAGGTGTTGGGTAATTGTTTGGATTTGATTCTTAAGACATGAATGTTATTTCATGTAAATGTTGAACCCTTTTTTATATGGCCTTGTCTCCACAACTTTAATTATGACTACGCTTACTATATAGTGCTAATGGTTCATCCCATGCCATCATTAGTTTGGAGTGCCTGTCATGGCCAAGATCCCTGTTCAGGTCGTGACAACAGACCCGTCAAGGTCGGTAGCCCACAGAGTAATGAATTGATCTTATTATTTTTCCATCATTTTGACAAACCAATTCGATTTGACCCATCAAATTTCGAAGCCCATATGGGATGAACTTACCTGTATTGACAGCTCTAACATTACTAAATAGGAAAGAGAGAGCAAGTCACCGGCTCGTCCCCTCCACCTCCTCCCCCCACCCCTCCACCCCCCCGCATCCTAGAATATATGCACATAAAAAATTCACACAATGAAATCTAGTCCTTTCTGCTTTCTCTTCTCAGATCTTTCAATTTCTCCCTCAAGTTATTTACTCAAATCTAGAATTCACTAATTTTTAGTTTTACTGGAGTTTTTTTTATGCATTCTTTTATTCTTACATATAATTAATTTATCATTCTATCTTAACATTTCTCCCAAGGAAGTTATTTATTTTTTTAAATAGTTTTTAAAACTTGTGATACGTTTACCCGGTGCCAGAGATTTAAGGTGATGAAACCAGCATGCATTGTGGTGGATGATTGGAATCCCCTCTCTTAGCAGGGGTCTCGGTTCGAGCATCTGGATATAAAAAAAATCTAGTTGGGAGAACTTATTGCAGAAATGGGCCTAAAATGCACGCATTCAGGTTAGGCTAATTACAAGAAAGTATAGAATTTGCAACAATATTTTAGCAACAAAAGTGAAATTGTTGCTAAATAGCAATAAATGTCAACAGCTTAATTTAATTATTGCGATATCATAGAATTTTGAACCCCCAATTTTTTTCTAGTTGGTAAACGTTTAAATTTTGTTTCCATATTTTATTGTTAATATAATAAATTTTAAATATGTACAAAGTCGCAACAACTTTTTGCAACTACGATGATATTGTTGTTAAATAGCAATATAGGGTAACAACTTTAGTTAGTTGTTGCTATAGCATAAAATTTTTAGCCATAACGTTTTTCTTGTTGGAAAATACTTAAATGTTGTTGCCATATACCAAGTTTAATATATTAAATTTTGAATATAAAAGAATTGATAACAACTTTTTAATAACTAGTTTAGTGTATGTGATTTAACATGTTTTATAAATTTCAGTATAATTTTTATAAGAAAAACATTAAAAGTGAAATTTAGCTAATTTTAAAAGTTTTAAATATAATAATAAAAAAATTATCCAATTTTTTTAAGCAAAGACTGGATCAAGTCCTATTTATTGGTAAAAGAAAATAATTTGTTCGCCAAAACAAGACCCAATAGCAGGCCTACCATTACAGGTCCATGAAAAAATAGGAAAAAAAAAAGGAAAAATCCAAAGCCAAAAAGAAAAAGGAAAAGTGAACAATCTAGAAAGGGAAAGTTATTGCTTCATATTCTTCATTATTTTTATCGAGATTTACTAGTTACTTGAGAAAATTGAAGGAAAGGTGTCTTTTAAGTCTTGAATAAAGGATTGGTGACATTGACCAACTTAAAGGGTCAAACATAATTAAGAAACTTGATTAGGTTAATTGTGGACTTGAATAATATTTTTCAAACTTTTTAATCTTTCCAAAAATACAAATCAACCTAAACCCACAAAACTTCTCTCTCTCTGCAAATCAATCTCTCTTCTCTCTTTCTCTTCATAGTTTCTCTCTCTAACATCTCCCAACCAACAACTTTTCAAATTTTTCCCTTCAATCTTGTGCAACTTCAACCTATAGCGACAAATAGTTTTGAGTTCTTGTAAGTTCCTTTTTTACTTTCAACCGTCAGTCGACGTGACAACATTCTCCGGCGACAACAACTTTGAGTTCTTCCTCGTTTCTTTTCGATTTTCACAGGTAAAAAATAGGGCTTTTTAGTTATGACAAAAACGAGAAACTTGATTTGTTGGTTTTTGTTATTTTTTTATGTTTTTTGTTATTTTTTTATGTTTGTTATTTTTTAGTTGAATTTCTCATCTGGGTGTACCTGCTACTACTGTTTTTCAACAATGGATAAAACATGTAACGTAAATCCAATATATGAGTGATTTATTGCAACATATATAACTAATCTGTTGCGTAGATTAGTAATTTGTTGCAACATATATGACTAATCTGTTGTGCAGATTAGTAATCTGTTGCAACACATATGACTAATCTATTACAACAGATGAGTAATCTATTGTAATATGTATGACTAATCTGTTACAACATATATGACTAATCTGTTGCAATATATATGACTAATCTATTGCAATAGATGAGTAATCTGGTGCAACATATATGACTAATCTGTTGCAACATATATGACTAATTTATTGCAACAAATGAGTAATCTGTTGCAACATATATGACTAATTTGTTGCAACAGATTATTCATTTGTTGGATTCGTATTATAGTGTTGTAACATAAATCCAACATATGGGTCATCCGTTACAATAGATTAGTCATATATTGTAATAGATTACTCACTTATTGCAACAGATGACTCATAATTGGATTTTTGTTGTAGATTCTATCCATTGTAGTAGTAGCAGACACACCAAATAAAAAATTCAATAAAAATCATAATTTTACTTACAAAATCACCTATGAAGTAATGTCCAAGTGATGTGCCAAAAAAATTTGACCTAAAAAATTTCAAAAATTTCAACAGGGGCACAACGAATAAGTAAAACACATGAAAGATTTTATGAAACGGGTAAAGAAGATAAAAATAATATATCATACATCAAATACAAAAGGATCAAGGGGACAAATGTTTGAGTTCTCCTAAAAATCTTTAAGTTCCCTAGTATTTTAATTGCTTTCTAATAGTTGACCCATCTGTTACAACAAGTTTTCTATCTGTTTGATAATTTCCAACAGATGAATCATCTGATGCAATATGTTAGTCATTTGTTGATTCAAATTAAGCAATTATTAGTAATAACTAAATTGATTTAGCTAAAATTAAAGACGTCTCTAAGACAATGGGACAAACATTTGAGTTCTCCTAAAAATATTTGA
>NC_061120.1:173769516-173830877 GCF_002878395.1 Capsicum annuum | reverse complement strand
GTTTGAGTTCTCCTAAAAATATTTGAAATTTAGTATTTTAAATTGCTTTTCAACATATATCTTGTGTATTTAATAATTTCCAACAGATGAGTAATATGTTGCACAATTTAGTCATCTGTTGCAACAGATGTCTATATTTATTTGATAATTTTCAATAGATGAGTTAGTTATTACAACAGGTTAGTCATCTATTGCAACAGATGTTTACATCTGTTTGGCCATTTTCAATAGATGTCTTTAACTGTTTGGTCTTTTCCAATAGATTACTCATCTATTGAAACAACATATTAGTCATCTATTGATTCAAATTAAGTCATTATTTGTAGTAACTAAATTGATTTAACTAAAATAAAATATGAATTAATAAGTTTAATTACAGTTTCAATTAATCTCATGGTAATTACACGATCGGTTAAGTATGTTCGTCCTGAGTAGAGTGATCAATTGGCCAATTTTATTTGAAATGATTCAAACTAAGCCATCATTAGAAATAACTATATTGATTTAACTAAAATTAAAGATGAATTAATAAGTTCAATTACGATTTCAATTAACCTCATGGTAAAAATGGTGTATTGATAAATGATGATTTATTATTGTTTCTATTGAATAAATCTTGCTATTGATTTATTTTTTCAACAAATGAATAATCTGTTGCAACAAATGAAGAATTTGTTACAACAGTGAATCATATGTTGCAAAAATTAATTAGTTACTCCAATAGATAAGTCATATGTTGTAACAGAAGGGCCATCTGTTATAACAAATGGACCATATATTATAATAAATAGATCATCTGTTGGAAGAAATCAAGGGTTATGACTTTTCAGTCATTTAATTAAAAAAATAATTCGTAAATAAATAATATGAAAAAAATATGATAAACACAATTTTGTAGCTATTTAATTTGAATAACTAAAATACTAAAAGGTGAAAAGTACCTTTTTGGTATTTAAATCTATTTTTTTAATTTAAATAAATGAAAAGCCACCAAGTTTGATTTAATTAAGAGATATAGTTATTAAAAAAGAGGTGAACGGTCTTGATTTTTTGCCTAACACACTGCACTACTCACTCATTCAATCTTTTATAAATAGTTCGCCTTAGCTCTATCTCTTGCATCTTGTCTTGCATAAAATTGTCATTATATCTTCAATCACTTCTCTTTCAAAAATAAATTTCTTGTTCCTCCATTGAGGTATTTTTATTTTCTTATTCTAATATGAAAATTATTAACATGAATCTATTTTCTGGTTAAGTTTCACATTTTTTTGTTAAACTACCAGTTAGTAGTATATGTGGTTTAGTGTTTTACGTTATTTGTCCATGCATGTTCTAGAAATGACTAATTTGATTTGGTACATAGTGATTCTACTTGACACCGTGTAGGAACTTGAAAGGTTGGTTCATGAACTCGAGTGAGAGTTGGGCACCGCGAGAGCAAGGGTGCTTCATGGGATTCGAAGACTGAGGGGTCTGCTGCCCAATAGATTTACGATTGACAATAATAATAATAATAATTAGGTTATATATTTTTTTATCATATGTAATTTATTTTTTCGGATCTACCTAATGTTGTAAATATTTTTTATGTAATGAATGAGAAAATCTATATTTGATTGATTGAGTTTATTCTTATTTCTCTTCATTCTGCCTATTTTTTAAAGATGTTGTGAGGTGTAGGTTTTTTAGCGTTTGGGGGTAGAAAGAATCAAGTACAAGAAAGAATGTATATGGTTGAGAGCAAGGTCATAGACTAAAATTAAATAACAACACAAGATTATTTACTATTACAACAAAAATAAAGATAGATTGATAACAGATGGCCCATCTGTTGCAAAAGATGAGTAATCTATTGGAAATGACCAAATAAATAAAGACATCTATTGCAACAGATTGATCGTCTGTCGCAACAAATTAGTAATATGTTGAAAATAACCAAACAGATAAAGACATTTATTGCAACAGATTAGTTATCTATTATAACAAATTAGTAATCTATTGGAAATGACAAACAGATAAAGTCATATGTTGCAACAGATTGGTCATCTGTTGGAAATGACCAATAGATAAAGACATTTACAACAGATGACCAATCTGTTGCAACATATGTGTATATCTGTTTGATAATTTTCAACAGATGACTCATTTGTTGTAACAGGTTAAATCTGTTGCAATAGGTTATACACTTAAATGATCATGTAATTACTATGAGATTAATTGAAATTGTAATTATTAAATCAATTTAGCTATTACTAATAATGGCTTAATTTGAATCATTTCAAACAAAATTAGTCAATGGTCACTCTACTCAGAACAAACACACTAAGATGATCGTGTAATTAATATGAGAATAATTGAAATCGTAATTGAACTTATCAATTCATATTTAATTTTAGTTAAATAAATGTAGTTATTACTAAAAATGTCTTAATTTGAATCATTTCAAATAAATTGGTCAATTAACACTTTACTCAAGACGAATACACTTAGATGATCATGTAATTACTATGAGATCAATTGAAATTATTGTTAAAATTATCAATTCATCTTTAATTTTAGTTAAATAAATTTAGTTATTACTAATAATTGCTTAATTTTAAGTATTTCAACTAAAATTGGTCAATTGATCATTCTACTTAAGACGAAACACTTAGTTGATTATGTAATTACTATAAAATTAATTTAAATTGTAAGTGAACTTACTAATTCATCTTTAATTTTAATTAAACCAATATAGTTATTTCTAATTATAGCTTGGTTTGAATTATTTCAAATAAAATTGGTCAATTGATCACTCTACTCAAGACGAACACACTTAGTTGATCATGTAATTACCATGAGATTAATTGAAATTGTAATTGAACTTATAAATGTTTAACTCTAGTTAAATCAATTTAGTTATTAATAATATAATGGCTTAATATGAATCAATAGATGATTAACATATTGCAAAAGATGAGTAATCTGTTGAAAATGACGAAACAGATAAAGACATCTATTGCAACAGATTAGTAATCTGTTGGAAATGACAAACAGATAAAGTCATATGTTGCAACAGATTGGTCATCTGTTGGAAATGACCAACAAATAAAGATATTTTTACAATAAATTATCAATCTGTTGCAACATAAGCATATATCTGTTTGATAATTTTCAACAAATGACTTTTCTGTTGCAACAGGTTAAATCGATTGCAACAGGTTATACACTTAAATGATCATATAATTACTATGAGATTAATTGAAATTGTAGTTATTAAATCAATTTAGCTATTACTAATAATAGTTTAATTTGAATCATTTTAAATAAATTAGTCAATTGATCACTCTACTCAAAACGAACACACTAAGATGATCGTGGAATTAATATGTGAATAATTGAAATCGTAATTGAACTTATCAATTCATATTTTAGTTAAATCAATGTAGTTATTACTAATAATGTCTTAATTTGAATCATTTCAAATAAAATTGGTCAATCAACACTTTACTCAAGACGAATACATTTAGATGATCATATAATTACTATGAGATTAATTAAAATCGTAATTAAAATTATCAATTCATCTTTAATTTTAGTTAAATCAATTTAATTATTATTAATTATTGCTTAATTCAAATTATTTCAACTAAAATTATTCAATTGCTCATTCTACTTAAGACGAAACACTTAGTTGATCATGTAATTACTATAAAATTAATTGAAATTGTAAGTGAACTTGCTAATTCATCTTTAATTTTAGTTAATTCAATATAGTCATTTCTAATTATGGCTTGGTTTGAATCATTTCAAATAAAATTGGTCAATTGATCACTCTACTCAGGACGAACACACTTAGTTGATCGTGTAATTATCATGAGATTAATTAATACTATAATTGAACTTATTAATTCTTGTTTAATTCTAGTTAAATCAATTTAATTATTACTAATATAATGGCTTAATATGAATCAATAAATGACTAACATGTTGCAAAAGATAAGTAATCTGTTGAAAATGATCAAACAGATAAAGACATCTGTTGAAAATAACCAAACAGATAAAACATCTGTTGAAAATGACCAAACAAATATAGACACATGTTGCAACAGATGACTAACCTGTTGCAATAAATGACTCATCTATTGAAAATTATCAAATAAATATAGACATTTGTTGCAACAGATGACTAAGTTGTTGCAATATATGACTCATCTGTTGAAAATTATCAAACATATAGAATATATTTTGGAAAATAATTAAAAATACTAAAGCTCAAATATTTTTAAGAGAACTCAAATGTTTGTCTTCTTGTCTAAGGTCTTGTCTTTAATTTTAGTTAAATCAATTTAGTTATTACTAATAATGACTTAATTTGAATTTTTTCAAATAAAATTGGTCGATTGATCACTCTCCACGAGGCGAATACACATAATTGATCATGTAATTACTATGAGATTAATTAAAATTGTAAGTGAACTTATAAATTCATCTTTAATTCTAGTTATATCAATTTAGTTATTACGAATAATGGCCTAATTTGATTCATTTCAAATAAAATTGGTCAATTGATCACTCTACTCATGGCGAACACACTTAGTTAATCAATTAATTACTATGAGATTAATTGAAATTGTAAGTTTATCTTTAACTTTAGTTAAAGTAATTTAGTTATTACTAATAATGACTTAATTTGAATCATTTCAAATAAAATTGGTCAATTGATCACTCTACTCGGGACGAATACACTTAGTTAATCATGTAATTACTATGAGATTAATTGAAATTGAAAGTGAACTCATCAATTAATGTTTAATTTTAGTTAAATCAATATAGTTATTAATAATAATGGCTTAATTGAATCATTTCAAATAAAATTGGTCAATTAATTATTCTGCTAAAGATGAAACACTTAATTGATCATGTAATTACTATGAGATTAATTGAAATCGTAATTGAACTTACTAATTCATCTTTAATTTTAGTTAATCAATATAGTTATTTCTAATAATGATTTAATTTGAATTATTTCAAATAAAAATTGGTCAATTAATCAGTCTACTTAGTACGAAATACTTAATTGATCATGTAATTAATATGAGATTAATTAAAATCGTAATTGAACTTACTAATTCATCTTTAATTTTAGTTAAATCAATATAGTTATTTCTAGTAATCACTTAGTTTGAATCATTTCAAATAAAATTGGTTAATTGATCACTCTACTGAGGACGAACATACTTAGTTGATCGTGTAATTACCATGAGATTAATTGAAACTGTAATTGAACTTATTAATTCATATTTTATTTTACTAATCAATTTAGTTATTATTAATAATGACTTAATTTGAATCAATAGATGACTAACATGTTACAACAAATGAGTAATCTGATGGAAATGACCAAACAAATAAAAACATTTGTTGAAAATGACCACGCAGATATAGACATCTGTTGCAACAGATGACTCACTTGTTGCAACAATTAATTCATCTATTGAAAATTATCAAACATATATAGACATCTATTACAACAGATGACTAAGTTGTTGCAACATATGACTCATCTGTTGAAAATTATTAAATAGACAAAATATGTGTTGAAAAATAATTCAACATACTAAAGCTCAAACATTTTTTAGGAGAACTCAAACGTTTTTTCCCTTGTCTAATGTCTTGTCTTCAATTTAAATTAAATCAATTTACTATCATTAATAATTGCTTAATTTGAATCAACAAATGACTAACATGTTATAAGTGTTTGTTGCAACAGATGACTAACTTATTGCAACAAATAGGACATCTGTTGGAAAATAATTAAAATACTAGGAAACTCAAACATTTTTAGGAGAACTCAAATCTTTGTCCCATTGTCTTAAAGACTTTTCTTTAATTTTTGGTAAATCAATTTAGTTATTACTAATAATTGCTTAATATCAACAAATAACTAACATGTCACAAGAGATGATTCATCTATTGAAAATTATCAAACAGATAGAAAATTTATTATAACAGATGAGTCATCCATTAGAAAGCAATTAAATTAATAGGGAATTTAAATGTTTTTAGGAGAACTCAAACGTTTGTCCTCTTGACCCTTTTGCATTTGATGTATGATATATTATTTTTTTCTTCTTTGCCTATTTCAAGAAATTTTTCATGTGTTTCACTTATCGTTGTGCCCTTATTGAAATTTTTGGAATATTTTTAGGTCTAATTTTGTTCGTATATCACTTGGACATTACTTCATTCGTGATTTTCTAAGTATAATTATGATTTTTGTTGAATTTTTTATTTGGTATATCTGTTATTGCTACAATGTATAGAACCAGCAACATGAATCCAACATATGAGTTATTTGTTGCAACATATGACTATTCTGTTGTAACAGATGACCCATATGTTGGATTCATGTTACAACACTATAATACGAATTCAATAGATGAGTAATCTATTGCAACAGATTAATCATATATGTTGCAACAAATTTCTCATCTGCTGCAACAGATTAGTCATATATGTTGCAATAAATTACTCATTTTTAGTCATATATGTTGCAAAAGATTACTCATCTATGCAATAGATTACTCATCTGTGCAACAGATTACTCGTCTGTGCAATAGATTACTCATCTATTGGATTCACGTTACATATTTTATCCCTTGTTGAAAAAACAGCATAGCAGATATACCCAGATGAGAAATTCAACTAAATATTATAATTTTACTTACTAAAATTACCTTTAAATAATGCCCAAGTGATATACAAATAAAATTTAACCTAAAAAAATTTAATCAAGTAGCAACAGTAGTGGTAACAACACAATGTTCAACAACAAGAAGATGATGATGATGAACAAGAAGAGATGATAATGAAGAACAAGATGATGATAATAAAGAAGATGGTGAATAAAGCAACAACAACAATGAACAACAAAAGATATGAAGAGAGATAAAACTCCAATAAATGAGAAGAGAGAGAAATATGTCTTTTTCCCTTCATTTCTAGTTATATTAAGTTTTCTATTGGATTAAAGTGTAAATTAAAAAACTTATAGGTTATTTTCAAACTTTTCTTACTTTCTTAATTCTTAATAAAGTAATTGTCACCTTCACTTAATTATTAAGACGTGTGTCACCCACACCTCATTTTAAAATTCTTTTGTCACCTACAGCCCAAAACCTCTAATTACTTAAAGAATCGAACGAAATTAGAACATAAATCAACTAATTACTCTTTTACATTGATCTCAATCTTAGCTCATTGAGTTAGACCAATTGATTAGACACTCAAAAACTCTCACAAATGTCAAGTCAATCTGACCTCATCGATGACTTCTTCTACTCATCAATTGTAAATCTAGTATGTTGTGGAGTCACTTAGTGATTTTACCTCCCTTGTCCTCTACTTACACAATGAATCATATTAATCTGCACTTTTGACCATGTAGATACCTTTTGCTTCCCTATCGATCTTGTTGGAGGTCGTGCTTCAAAACCAAATTGTGTTAAGCTAGATTATTGATAAAATTAACTGACCATATCTGATACAATATCAAGTCCACAATGCAAGAATCCAGTAAGAATAACAAGATAAACAAACTAACACCAAGAATAACAAGTTGAACAACAAGTGCTAGTGAATCGAAATAGGCCACACACGGCTTCACTAGGCTTTAAGAATCATGTTTTTAGAACAAGATGATAAAGTTTTCAACAAGAACCAGCAAGTCAACAAGGTGCTAGTGAATCGAAAGAGCCCCACACGATTTCACTAGACTTTAAGATTACAAAACATAATCTTAACAAGATTACAAGAAGATAGTAACTTGACATGTAATATTCAAGAGTCTAAGAACCCTAACAATAAGAGAGGACCCTAAGACTAAAGAATATTAACACCAAGTTCTTACTTGGACCAAGAGGAACTCTATGACCTCAAGATCCTTGTTTCTAACCAAGATACAACACAAGTATCACTCTACTTGTGAGTTTTCAGATTTGGGGCTTCTCTAATGGAAGAGTGAGAAGTTCCTCAATATTATAAGTGTTTATGTCTCAAAATATTATGAAAGAACTAGCTGCCAAATAACCCTAATATTGTCTATTTATATTACACCATAAATGAAGGAGAAAATGACCAGATTTCCCTTTCCAGGGGGTGGCCTTGGAGTATAATTTTATTATACTTCAAGGCCCTTTTCACACTTAAAAACATTTAGATCATTAGGTGGATCAATCACCAACTCACAAACGGCCTTTTGCTTGAACAAGGCTTGGAGTTTTTGTAACTCTTGAGCTTAGCTACGTGTGAATGGTCGTGAGCTTGTTGGACAGCTTGCTACACCCGTATCATCCTCTCTATCTTGAGAGGAATTTGACCTCATATTCGGCATTTGGTCATCTTCAACTGTATCCACTAGAGAAAGATCACACATATTGAAAATGTTGTGCACTTGATATTCCGGTAGAAGGTCAATCTTGTAGGTGTTGTCATTGATTTTATCAAGTACTTGGAATGGACCATCACCCCTCGGTATCAATTTAGACTTTCTTTGAGATGGAAACTGATCCTTTCAAAGACGCACCCATACCCAATCTCCCGGTTCAAGAATGAGTTTCTTTCTCCCCTTGTATGCCCTCCTTGTAATTTCTTGGTTTGTCTTCTCAAGTCGAAGCCGCACCTTCTCATGTAACTTTTTTATAGAATCTGCCCACTTGCTTCCATCTAAGATAATCATGAGATCACTTGGCAAAGGCATTAAATCCAAAAAGGTAAGGGGGTTGAGGCCGTATACATACTCAAAGGGAGTTATTCCCGTACTTGAGTGTACGACACGGTTATAGGCAAACTCAATCAATGGTAAGTGCTCCTCCCAAGAAGTCATTTTTTCCTGAACCATGGAACGTAGCATAGCACCCAAAGTCCTATTTACTACTTTCGTTTGGCCATCGTTTTGTGGGTGGCAAGACGTAGAGAACAACAACTTGGTACCAAGCCTACCCCACATGGACTTCCAAAAGTGACTTAGGAACTTAGAGTCCCTATCACTCACAATAGTCCTCGGAACACCATGTAATTTGACAATATTATCAACAAATAAAAAGGCCATGCTAGGTGCATCATCACATTTAAAGCAAGGAATAAAGTGCACCATCTTAGAAAATCGATCGACTATAACAAAGATACTATCCCGGCCTCATCTAGTCCTTGGCAGCCCCAACACGAAATCCATAGATATATCAAGCCAATGATGTAGAGGCGTGGGCAGCGGGGTGTACAACCCATGAGGTAGGAGCTGAGATTTGGATCCTTTGTATTCTACATATTGGCCGCAAATCTTAACCACATCCTTGTGCATTCTTGGCCAATAGAATTGCTCCTCCAATATTCCGAAGGTCTTTTCGACCCCAAAATGACCCATTAGACCGCCATCTTGTGCTTTCCTCACAAATAACTCTCTCCAAGAGATAGAGGGAACACACAATCGTCTACCTTTAAATAAGTAACCAGCAAACTTGGCATAGGGATTTGAACCACTAGACGAATCCCACTTGTCCCTACCCAATTCTTCGCATTCCCTAAAGATAGGAGCAAAGTGAGGGTCCTCGGGATACAATCCTCTTAAGCTCTTGAAACCCATTAATTTTGATGACAAAGTGGACACAAGAACATGTTTTCTAGACAAAGCAATGGCTACTACATTGTCCTTACCCTTTTTGTATTGGATAACATAAGGGAAGGTCTCAAGAAACTCAATCTATTTGGCATGCCGTTTGTTAAGCTTGTCTTGTGCCCGAAGATGCTTTAAGTATTCATGGTCCATTCGGATCATGAACTCCTTAGGCCATAAGTAGTTTTGCCAAGTGGCCAAGGCTCTAATCAACGCATATAACTCTAAATTATACATGGAGTGGTTTAGAGTTTCTCTTTTAAGCTTTTCACTAAAGTAAGCAATGTATTTTAAATCTTGCATTAAAATAGCCCCTATGCCTACTTTACTCGTATCGTACTCGACTTCAAATGTCTTATCAAAGTTGGGCAATTGTAACAAAGGCGCGAAAATGAGCATAGCTTTCAAAGCTTCAAAATCCTTAGCTAGCTCGTCACCCCACTTGAAAGGTTGATCTTTCTGAATGATCTAGGTCAAAGGAGTAACTATGTTGCTAAATCCTTTGACAAACCTTCTATAAAAACTAGCCAACCCATGGAAGCTTCTTACTTCTCCAACGGTTTGTGGGATTGGCCAATTTTTGATAGTGTTTATGTTGGATTTATCCACTTCGGCCCCTCTTGAACTAATAACAAAGCCCAAGAAAACAACTTCATTAACACAAAAGGAGCATTTTTCCAGATTTGCGTACAGTTTTTCCTTTCTAAGGACATCAAACACACATTGTAAATGCATCACATGTTCATCTAAAGACTTGCTATAAACCAAGACATCATCAAAATAGACAACAGCAAACTTTTTAATAAATGGCTTCATCACATGATTCATTAGCCTCATAAAAGTACTTGGAGCATTTGTTAGTCCGAATAGCATAACCATACATTCATACAGACCAAAATTGGTCTTGAAGGCAGTTTTCCATTCATCACCGGGTTGCATTCTTATTTGGTGATAGTCACTCCTTAAATCAATCTTGGAAAATAAATACGAACCATTCAATTTATCAAGCATATCATCTAACCTAGGGATAGGGTGATGATATTTTATCGTAATCTTGTTGATGGATCGACAGTCTACACACATACGCCACGTTCCATCTTTCTTAGGCACTAGTAGCACCGAAATTGCACACGGACTCATGCTCTTCTTGATATACCCTTTGTTGAGGAGTTTCTCAACTTGAAATTACAATTCCTTGGTGTCCGTAGGGTTGCTTCTATAAGCCGGCTTGTTTGGCAATTATGAGCCTGGCACAAAATCAATTTAGTGCTCAATTCCTCAAAGTAGGGGCAATCCTTGCAGAAATTCTTCAGGAAATACATCTTCATAATCCTGCAACACACAAGAAATCAAAGGAGAAATGGAAGAATTAGTGAGGTTAGTGTTAAAACAATTATCAAAAAGTAACATAGGCGTGACCTCATCATGATCCACGAAGAGTTCCTTCTTTCTAACCAACATCACCATGTTTTCCCTCCCCTTTGATGTTGAGGCAGCCTCGGATACCCCTACTGCCCCACCTACTGGATCCTTTCTTTTTTCTTTTTTTTCAAATTTTTTCCCTTTTTCTTCAATTCTCTTATGTTTTGATGCCACTCATTTACTTGGAAAGGCAAAAGAGGATGAAGTGTGACCTTTCGGCCATCCTTCTCAAGTGTATATCAATTGGACCTCCCATCATGTTTGGTAGACCTATCATATTGACAAGGTCTACTTAACAACAAGTGACACGCTTGCATTGGTATCACGTTACAAAGTACTTCATCGTGGTAGTTTCCCACCTTAAACCGTATCACACATTGCCTTGTAACCTTTAATTCACCACATTCTTTTAACCATTGCAACTTGTAAGGACTAGTGTGCGGTGTAGTTGGCAACTTTAAAAATTTTACCATAGCAACACTAACAACATTTACACAACTACCACTATCTATCACCAAAGTGCACACACTCCCCTTTATAAGACATTTAGTATGGAATAGATTTTCCCTTTGACCTGGTTCGTCTATTGCTTACTAATCATGATGCGCCTAACTACTAAGTTTGGAACCACACACTCCCCTTCTTGCGGATAAAAATCTTCACCAACATCATCATCATCATCATGTGGTCCATTCTCAGGTTCTTCTCCATCTTGAGGCTCGGCCTCACCTTCCCTTTTTCAAGACCCACCTCTTCACCAAGGTAATACAATCTCCCTTCCCATAGAATCACGTTGCGTCAGTTTGGACATTCATTAGCTTTATGTCCCCAACCTTGGCACTTGAAATATTGGAATCCCTTTGGGTTAGGATACTTATGAACTTCTTGCTTTGGAGGGATTTTTTGGACTGTTTTAGGCTCGGCAGCCTTGTAGTGGCGGTTTGGTCCTTATTTTTAGGTCAACCAAAAGAGTATTGAGCTATCTCCTTGCTTCTAGGCCAACCTGAGGTGGATTGTCCTCTTGCCTTGAACGACGACCTCTCTTTAAGTTCCCTTTCAATCTTAAGAGCCGCTTGAAAAATACCTTCAAAGGTATCAAACTTGTGAAGTGTTAAATGAGTGGAGATCTCTTTGTTCAACCCACACTTGAACCGGATGATGTCATGATTGATTTGTTCCCCACTATGATCAAGCTTCAACATGAGCTGTTGAAACTCATCATAATACGGCATCACATTTTTGTTACCTTGATGCAAGTTGTATAATCTAGCAAGCAACTCATGGCGATAACTCTCGGGAAGGTATCGCTGTCTCATCAAGTACCTCAATCGAAACCAAGGTGGTGGTTGCCCATTAACTAATTCATTACCAACCCGCTTGACGTACTCCCACCAAGTGTTAGCATAACCCTTAAAATGAGTTATGGCATAACAACTTTTCTTTTCTTCTGAGATATCATTAACCTGAAAAACTTTGTCACAAGACGATTCCCAAGCTAAGTAGACCTTGTGGTCACTTTCACCTTTAAATATTGGTAGGCTCAACTTGATGGTGTTGATGCCTACATCTCTATCTTGGTGTCGGTTTCCCCTTTCTCCATACCCTCGATATCTCCTTTGATCTCCACGACCCCCTCTCATCTCCTCCTCCCTCATGTAAGCATCCTCAAAGGCTCCATATCCATTATATCCCTCTCTACCATATTTCTCAAAGTGGGTTGAACGGTTTTGGACATTTTGAACTTGATTTAGAGGAATTGGATTTTGTGGAGGTGGTGGTCTTTGGTTTAGTGGAGCTTGGAAGGGAGGGTTCGGATTTAGCGGAGGTACTTCACGTCCAAGTCCCTCTTGTGGAACTTGAGGAGTTTGGAAAGAATTGGTCTAGTGGGGTCATGGTTTGGAGGGAAAGGAGTGGTTTGGCTTGCGGCATTTAGTGGAGCTTGGGGTGGATTTAGCATTTGGTGCACTATTTCGGGAGTGATGGTTGCGGATGAAGTTCGATCATGCCCACTTGAAAAAATATGTAGAGGAGTAGAAGGGCGAGAGCTCCTTTGACTCTCCACTTGTTCTAATCTCCCACTAATAGCCGACACATCTCCCTTTATTAGTGTCAAATCCCCTCTCATAGCTCCAACTTCCGTATTCAACCTTTCAAGTGTTCGGGTAACGGCCTCAAGAGTGGCCCACACAGAGTCAAGAGCATTAGTATCCATATTTTGGGACGTAGTCTCCTTCATTGTCAAGGTATTACCTACAAAATCAGCAAACAAGTTAGTGAAAAAAAATCCTCTCCTCACTTACACTCTTTGGATCACCTCACACTTTAGTTCCACAAGTATTGTAGATTGGCTAGTAACCCGTGAATCCTTAAGGTATGGGTAAGCTCTTATCCGGAGTGGATTCATTTTTGAAGACTCAAAGAATTCTCGTTGGACTAGAAACAAGAAGTAGCAACGTATTCAAAAGATAAAACCACCCAAGTAATCGTTGACACAAACAAACGAATTCAAAGGACTAATTGACAACCTAGTAGAAATGTACTAGTTTGTTAATTAGTTCTAGAACCAAGTAAGGAAACCAAGAATCAACAATTAGAAACTAGAAAATATCCAAATTTGAGATTATTAGTGATGTGGTAGTAGCAATGGTGACTTGGCAGCATGTAATTGGTCTTGGTCCCATACAATAATTTTTTTGTCACAAATCTGAAATTTCAATATTCACACAACTTGTGATGGATGACAATTGATTTTGGATGGAAAGTAAATGTATTGTACTCCTTTTAACTTTTCAAACTCAAAAAGGTGAGATTTGACTATACTAATCCCACAAAACAAGGTCCCTTGATTTAAGGAAAAGTGGTTGTCAAGTCTAGGAAGTGATGTGTGCAAGTCTTCTCACCAACAACTTTATAACTTTTGTCTTACAACCTTTTGGATCTATTTTACACCTTTGTTGTCTTAAGTTGTAAGAATTGATGAAGAACACGATGAATACCATAACAACCTTCAAGAACACAATATCAACCTCTTCAAGAACAAATCACAAAACCACCAATTGTCATCAACAAGGTATAACCTACGGCCCACTTCAAGTTGCCACAACAATGGTCAATATTATAAACTCAACTTTAGATCTAGACACTTTTAGTGTTGGTGAGAAAGAAACCAATACTAGAAACACACTAAACAAGTAAAATAACACCTAGATCTAAACACACAAACACCAATCTTAGCCAAGACAACAAGATGGACAGATTTCTCTTTTTCTTTTTTTGAAATTTTCAGATTACAATAATTTTTTTTTTTTGAATTTTTGTCCAAGAGAGCCCAAGATTGGTAGTGTAGAAACACAACCATCCTTGCTTTGATATCAAATGATACAATATCAAGTCCACAATGCAAGAATCCAGCAAGAACAACAAGATGAACAAACTAACACCAAAAACAACAAGTTGAACAACAAGTGCTAGTGAATCGAAATAGGCCACACACGGCTTCACTAGGCTTAAGAATCACGTTTTTAGAACAAGATGATGAAGTTTTCAACAAGAACCAACAAGTCAACAAGGTGCTAGTGAATCAAAAGAGCCCCACACGGCTTCACTAGACTTCAAGATTACAAAACACAGTCTTAACAAGATTACAAGAAGATAGTAACTTGACATGTAATATTCAAGAGTCTAAGAACCCTAACAATAAGAGAGGACCCTAAGACTAAAGAATATTAACACCAAGTTTTTACTTGGACCAAGAGGAAATCTATGACCTCAAGATCCTTGTTTCTAGCCAAGATACAACACAAGTATCACTCTACTTGTGAGTTTTCAGATTTGGGGCTTCTCCAATGGAAGAGTGAGAAGTTCCTCAATATTACAAGTGTTTATGTCTCAAAATATTATGAAAGAACTAGCTGCCAAATAACCCTAATATTGTCTATTTATATTATACCATAAATGAAGGAGAAAATGACCAGATTGCCCTTTCCATGGGGTGGCCTTGGAGTGTAAGTTTATTATACTTCAAGGACCCTCTTCACACTTAAAATCATTTAGACCATTAGGTGGATCAATCACCAACTCACAAACGGCCATTTGCTTGAACAAGGCTTGGAGTTTTTGTAACTCCCAAGCTTGGCTACGTGTGGATGATCGTGAACTTGTTGGACAGCTTGCTACACCCGTATCATCCCTATCACCTTCGCAGAATGTGACAAAGCTAATAGAGGAAGCCCTGTATGCATTGAATTTTGTTGTTTGGCTAATATTCTCACCTGCAATTTGCATTACAAAGATCTATAGCCACCACAAGATACATAATCTTATTCCTTTGGGCTTTGTGTAGTCTTCTAATTCTTGAAGAATTAATTGCCAGTCCATAAGTTTAATACTTGTTCTTTACAACCTATGACAGTTTCGTCATGTTTCAATCAATACAACACATTGCATATATAGCTATGAAATCTCAGCTACATATTTAAGAATCGTAGCTAGTATTTAATAACGGTCACAAAAATTCAAATTTCGTGTCTAGTTATAAATTCATAAAGTTTCTTAACTACGAAAATTAAATTAACAAAGTTAATTTCTTATTTTTTCTATAACTGCTAATGATTGTGACAATAATTACCTAAATAGCTAAAAATCTTTTGTTACGATGAAATTTTATAGTTAATCATAAGTTATTGTCACGTTATAAAGTTACCATAGAAATAATATCATTTTTAGCGACAATAAATTGTGTGAAATAGATTTTTGTAGCCAAATAAATTACTTTACTTCAAGTAATAAAATTATGGCGATAATTGAATGACTAGCCACATATATATTGCTGTAATAAATTTTAATAGTTAATTGCAAGTTGTTGTCACATGATAAAAGTTATCGTAGCAATAATAATTTTTTTTATCTACAATAAAATTATTTGACATAAAAATTTATAGCTAAATAAATATTCTTTACTTTAAATAATTAAAAATATAGTAATAGTTAAATGATTAGCCACAATTTTATTGATATAATAAAATTTCGTGGCTAATTATTAGTTTTGCCACAAGTAGAAATTTACAAATTAATAACTTTTTAGCCACAATAATTTATTTAAAAAATATATTATAGCAAAATTAGAATATAAAAGAGTTTACTAGTTTAGTGTACCTGTATTGCTCGTGTATGCCGCGTCAATCTAAAAGATAACATATTAAAAGGAGAAGTATAATATTATAATTAAAGTTATAATATATGTAATATTATATTTATTTAAATGAATATGTGTTTTTATAATTTGAGTATATGTGTTTGCACATATATATCGCATCACTTATCAACACAAAATACATACAAAAGAAAGATTATTGAAAATAATAATTAATGCTAAAACTAAATGCAATATTTTCTTAGATGTTGAGAATCAACTTTGTTATTTGTTTTAATAATTTAATATAATAAACAGTGTTTCTATATATATATATATATATATATATATAAGGTGAGGAATACAACGTATTAATGCAAAGAAGATAATTAAATTTTTGTATAATATTGCGTAATTGTGTAGATGAATGTATAAACACCTCTTATAATTTCGTATAATATTGTGTACTAAGTGTATAATATTTTATATCAAACTTTTAAAATTTATTTATTTTTTTAAAGTCTAGTTGTATATAATGGCTTATAAGATTTTTAAGACTTTTCTATAAGAAAATAGTGGACTATGCGATTTAAAAATAATAATTTTAAGAAAACTTGGCTACATAGGGGTGGCCCCCTTTGCTTGTATTTACATATACTAGTCTAATTAACGTGTTATTACATGTAACTTGACAATTATTGTTAAAGTCATATTTAAAAATAATAAACTTTTGATGTAATGCAAGGCTAAAAAATATTTAACTTATAATAATAATGAAGCTTACAAAAAGTGAAATGATAATCTTAGGAAATAACTAAGGTATCTTTTTATTCAGATAAAAAATAATTTTTGTAACAACAACAACATATCCAGTAAAATTTAATTAATTTTAAACAATAAAAATTAGTTAGCAATTTATATTGAGATTTCCTATTTCATGTTGTACATTAAACTAAATATTTTTTTTTATTAAAAAGGACACTCAATTGATTGAAATAACTTAAACTATGTTGTGTTTCTCTATTTTCTTTTCTTTTATAAATCTTTTAATTAAAAGAAGAATAAAAAGGAGAAATCAACACAATTATTAATACAAAATTAATTTAGACGATTTAAATATTTTCTTGTACAGTCAAACCTATCTATAACGTCACCTCGTTATAACAAGATTTTACTATAACGGCTCGATTTTCTTCGAAATTAATTTTTCATGTTATATTTTACTTCTATATAACGACATTCTATCTATAACAACAAGGACATTTATTATAGTGTTACACTCTTTGTAAAATTACCACTCTATAACAACGTACTCAAATATTATGTAATAATATTATGTAAGAATATATTATGTACAAAATAAACTATCAAAATATTTATGGTAATCATCATTAATGTCATGCCACAATAAATTTCAAGAATGAATATTTAATTAAAAGAAAAATTACATTTAAATGTTGCATATCAATTATTTCATAACTTCACGAAAATAGACTACTAAATGAAATTCGAACGTTAAATGTCAGTATACGTATACAATAACACATCTATATAATAGAAATTAAATTTTTGAACAAATGTTGTCACCATAGAGAGATTTGACCGTATATGTCTATTGTGAGTAAGAATTTTTTTATGAAATTAATTAGTTTGATAAAGAAAAGTTTTTTATAAGTTGAGTATAAAAATTATTGATGTAGTAGTCTAATGTTATTTTAATAATCCAATATTATGAAGAAAAATTATTATCATAATATATTCATATATTAGTAAATATTCTCTACTCTACTTGATGTAAATTACACATTTATACTCTTTGTTTTTCATATGTAGTTTAGTTCCATATATTTACTATTTTAACTTATTTATCTTTAAATTTTTTCTCGAACACCAAATATTTTTACAAGTAGTAAGAAGTAAAAGAAAATATATATTTTCACCAAAAAAAACAAGAAAGAAAACCTTAATAAGAAAAAGAAAGGGGATGAAAAGTAACAATCCAAAGCCTATACAAAACCTAAGTACAATACAACCCCCTCCTCATTCTCTTTAGCCGCCCCCACTTCTTCACCTCTTCTTCACATTTTTTTTAATCAAAAAAGGGTTAAAAATACCCTGTGAAATAGATCAAAAATACCCCTCATTAATTTTTTGGCTTAAAAATATCCCTCTATTAAATATTTGGCTCAAAAATACCCCTCCTCTTAACAGAATTTCACCAAGCATGCCACCTAGATAAAAAAAGCTATATGGCCATGCCACGTCACAATCCACATATAAAATTTTAGTTTTTAATTATATGGCTTTCTTCTTCAAGCTCTGCTTTGCAATATCTGTTAGCAAGTGAACAATCTTCTGAAGGCGATCTATTTTCCCTACAAAAATGTTAGGCAGCACTAGCAGAAGTGCCTTGTATAACCTAGTCAACCTTACTATTTCAAATTCTGGTCTGAAATCAATGTTGATTACAAGTCATTCTCCTTCAATCACCACATCAATATATTCATAACTTCCTTTAGAAAGATTCCAACTTTTGTTGAATTCATAAGGAGTTGAAGAAGTTCTCTCTCAGAGAGACTCACAGATTGAAACATCATATCCCAAAGCTAAGAGGCCATCAACAATCATCTTTCAAGTGATATTGTCCTTTCACTTAATCATCCTGTTTTTCTCAATGATGTTTGTAATATCTGGTAAGACGTTTCTTTCAGTGATCGAAGGACATGACACCAAACTCTTAAGGATTTCACAAGCAATGGTAGAGTAATTTGATTCACCAAAGCAATTGCAATTAAATGAATCTATCTCCTCATCTGAGCTCTCACTTTTATTACGATTAAGACTTTGTTTGGATGGTGGTTTCCTATGGTATGGTATGGTATGGTTACCAAGGAAACCATGTTTGCTTTGATTATTTTCTAAAAGTTATGGTATGGTATGGTATCTTTTCATAGTTTGGTAGCCATGAAATATCTCAATTTATAGAACCACCAATTTGGTGGTATCCCATGGTTTGGTTATTTCTTTTTTCAATTATGTCCTTATATAATATTCTCTAATCCTATTTTACCCTTTACCCCATATTACTTCCAACCCTAACATGTTTTTATTTTTACACTTTTATACTCAATCTTTTTTCTTCGTTGTTCTCCATCATTCTCAAACCTTGTAATCACAAAATCAATTCCTCTCTATTTTTATTCCTCGTTTTTCCACGCAGTAAGCAGACATACAATTCTGCAATGGTCTGTCCTATACGTAATGTAAGGGGTAAATTTGGAGCTTGTCCCTTCAGAGAATTCATCATAATTATGTTGTTTTTATGTTGTTCAAGTGTTCGCCAATCCATTACAATGAGGCCAATACTTGTTCCAAAGATGAAGGTAAATGCCTACAAATAGTAAGTGAAAGAAGCAAATTTGTTTGGATATAAACGAACAACACCATAAGCAATGTGGTGTGTTCACATAAACAAAGAGAAACAAATGGAGTGTATGAAGTTACTTTAATACCAAAAATCTCCATGCAAAAAAAATGATAAAGTAGAAACGAAAAGGTTGGAAATGAAAGAGCAAAATTGTATAAATCAATACATCAATCTCTTGTTCTGGAACTCCTTCTTTATTCTCTTGAAAAGGGAAACCTAGATAAGTTTGTTAAACTAGTCGACATATTGCAGAAAGCTTTTAGCAATTAATTAGCTGACCCTTTATACTAGTTATTTATGAACGGCAATCAAATTGAATCTTCATGTAAAACTTATTGGTCATATATGCTCAACAAGCCACGTTTTTGTATGGCATAGTAAATTGGAGAGGGTGGGAAGAAAAATTGGGCAATATGTAAAAATTGACGTCTGTACATTAGCAACACTTTACGGTTGATATGCCCGAATTTGCGTCCAAATCCCTATGGATTCTATAATTCTCTGAATCTGATACCAGGAATGTTACACAGTGCTCATGACCTCGAAGGAGCACAAGCTAACCCATGACTGATATCTGTACTTGAATACTGCAAAATATACTGTATAATGCAAAAATAAAATCTGAAAGGCCATAAGGTTCAAAACTGTAACATAATTGATAAAACATAACATCTGGATGGGGTATGAAATACCCAAAACAACTTAAATAAACTATTTGAACATGGTAGTCTGAAAGCCTCTAAACTGTCTGAATAAGGAGTTAATGGGACATGTCCCCAAATAACTCTATCTACTAAAACTAAACTGAATTAATGAAATAACTCATAATATCATCCTTGAATGATGTGGACTCACTGCTAAATCCGACGGCTACTGATGCTCTGGAACTCGTGCTTCTAAATCTATGGTATAAGACACCATTGCATAAATACGTCAGTATACTTGAATGTACTGGTATGCAATTAAGGTAGGCTGAATGCAAAGGGTTCAAATGCATGAACAATGCTAACAGACTGAATAACATGAACATGAGAATATATGCATGAATAAGTGACTGTGACTGAATTCGTGATGGTACTGACTACTGAGTCTGATTACTGATAACATGAGTTACTGATAACTGATATAACTGATATTGAGCGACTGGACCTGACAGTCTAGGTTCTGATGGAACTAACTGAGTTTCATACTATTCTGATTTGACTGTATCTGATAGTCTTGAAATTCTGAAGAACTATCTGAGTTTTATTACTGAGACTGAGTCTGAAACTGTAACTGTGGGAAGTAGTCATCTAACCATATAATGCAATAAAGCTGAGTTGGGGTCTAATCTGTAACCCCAATTGGAAGGGTGCCAATACCGCGCCACTGGTAAGGACAAGATGTGGGTAACCCTCATCTAACAATATCCCCAAAAGAGAATGGTGGGACCCTCATTTGGCAATGTTTATCCACCTCATCAACCCTCATCTATCAGTGTTGATGTCTCAACCTATCCTGGCTACATAGTTCTGAAACGCAAAGATTTCTTCTAAGGATCACACCCTTAACTGTCAGTGTGCGTCCTCATCCTTGGGTTCACTCGGTGTTAAATCCTACTCCCATCTGAATAGACACTAAACATAATTAACTGAACTGGATTGGACTGAGTTCATTGAGTTCCGTTGACTGACGAAATACTATTAAGATTACTGAAGTACTGAGTTTTCAAAGATTTCTGGGATTACTGAGTTTACTAAGTTTTCCTGAGTCACATGACTGACTGAATTCTACTGAGCATGGCTTGACAGAGGATATCATGAAAACATGACACAGGCTCTAGGCATACAGCTAAATTGTCGGGTATTAGATACCCCTAAGACTCGATAGCATAATAGTAATTCATGGCATAAATACTAATGCACAACAATGGGTACACACATATCCATAATCCATTGACTAAAACATTTCATGAAACACTTGACATGCATGAACTCGTATATGAATGCGGATTTCATATTATCATACTAGTAAGACACTTTTCCTTCCCATAGGTATTTAATCAAACACATAGTGAGCATAGTATATGCAGACAAAATTACGCAACAAGTAAACTTCATGATTCAGTTCTAATTTCATCATTCAAGGGTTTAATCATGGGTTCACATGAATCTACACCTATAATAATTAATTCCACTTAGAATTTATCACCAAACATGGATTAGAATTCAATTGGTCACTATCAGTATGAACAAAAGCAAACCCAATATGGAATTCATAAAAATCCATATACTTGAACTTTGAACAGAGATTTTTGGGCTTCATGGACGAAAGGAGTCCATGAATGAACACTACGCATACCTTAGAATGTAACTTTGTAAAGATCCTTGGAGAGATTATCCCTTGAATTTTTAAGATTAGGGTTTCTTGGCTTTAAGAGTGTATGAAGAAATTGGGGAAAATAGAGTGAATAATGATATCCTTAGGTCATGTAGGGTTAAATTTTGTGTTTAAGGCTGAACTAAAATCATGGAAAAAGACCCATTTAACCTTGGATGAGTCTTTAAAATTTTGTGAAAAATTTCCCGACCTGGACCCCTGGCGCGACATGGTGCTATCGCGCCGTGTCACTGGAATTTGACAACTGAGAAATTGGACAACGGCGCGACGCGGGACTATCGCGGAGCTTCACTGGAATTTGACAATTAGGATTTGGAGCCCTCCACGACGCGGTAAAATCACGGAGTCTTACTGAAAATTGACAAATGTCATTTTGGCTTATGGCGCGATACGCCACTGGCTCAAATGGCACTGTTTTATGACTAAAACTTTAAATTGCCATAACTTCTTACTCGGTTGTCGGATTTAGGCGAATTTGGTATCGATGGAAAGCTTATTCAATTTTTCACATGATAAAAAGTGAAAATCTTGAAAATACCACATGTATAAAGGTGTATTCATCTTTAAAGAATGTTTTTGACATCTTCAGGACGAATTTAAGCAGGTAGAAGTACGGAGTATTACAGATTCCCAGGTTAAATAATCAATCATTATTGAAAACCACCGCCAAACGTTGCATTACGAGGGAGATGGACTCTTATGTAACTCCCGCGGGAAGCTAGGCCACACGAAAAGGAATTGTCCACAAGCAATTTCAACCTCGGCACAACAAGACCTAGATAATCCACAGGCTGAGGATCTAGTCTATGAACCAACAACTCAATGGACAACGGTCACTTTTAAAAAGACAAGGAAAAAGACTCCACCTAGCGAGACAACGCATGCATCCACCAGCGGGAACGAGCCAGGTAAGTTCTCTAAACTATCTCGTCAAACCGTCGGAAAGGGGAAAGTTATTGACGACAGAACCCTAATGCAAGGTACCTCTAAGAGACTCATACAATTCTGGGGCCCGACTCTAAACAGGCCCAGGAAAATAGTTTATGGGCCAGTTCAGATAAGCGTTAATGGGCTTGAAATCCCCAAGCCCATCAAAGAGAAAACAAATCTCATTAAAAGGGATTTGGACTTTCTCAAACTTTTCCACAAAGTCCAATAAGAATTCCAATGGGCCCAAGAATTCAAAGGCTAAAGTGCATTATACTTACATTTCCACTTCGGGAATGAATATACAAAAAAAAACTCCCATTGTTGTCCTGTCAAAGCCTTTGACGGCAACTGCTCCTCAAATTATAAAACCCCTTGCTGCTTCAACAAGTCTCATCACTGACTCCGACATAAATGAGTCAAGTGGAATTAGCTCTGATGACCTCTCCACTATCAACTCTGTCCCTTTAACCAAGACGCACACTCATCTTTCTGAGTCCCAATCCCAATCAAGTCCTCCTAAGTCTCTAAATGGGATTACCTCCTTCCCTCAGACCTCTCGAAGCTATCTTCACCACAATTTCCTTACCAGCAGACCACCAGCCATCCTTATGGCTAGAGATGGGTCTCACAGATCAGCTTAAACAATTAATCGTTATTATAAACCACCATCAAATATTACACTACGAGGGAGATGGATTCTTATGTAACTCCTGCGGAAAGCTAGGCCACATGAAAAGGAATTGTCCACAAGCAATTTCAACCTCAGCAAAACAAGACCCAAATAATCCACGGGCTGAGGATCCATTCCATGAACCAACAACTCAATGGACAACGGTCACCTTTAAAAAGACAAGGAAAAAGACTCCACCTAGCGATATAATGCATGCATCCACCAGCGGGAACGAGCACGATAAGTTCTCTAAACTATCCCATCAAACCGCCGGGAAGGGGAAAGCCATTAATGACGGAACCCTAACCCAAAGTACCTCTAAGGGACTCATCTGATCTCGGGTCCCAACTCTAAATAGGCCCAAGGAAATAGTTTATGGGCCAGGTCAGATAAGCGCTAATGGGACTGAAATCCCTAAGCCCATCAAAGAGAATACAAATCTCACTAAAAGGGATTTGGACTTTCTCAAATGTGACTTATCCACAAAGTCCAATAAGAATTCCAATGGGCCCAAGAATTCAAAGGCTAAAGGGCATGATACTTACATTTCCACTTCGGGAATGAATATACAAAAAGAAACTCGCATTGCTGTCTTGTCAAAGCCTTTGACGACAACTGCTCCTCGAATTATGAAACACCTTGCTGCTTCAACAAGTTTCATCACTGACTCCGACATGACTGAGTCAGGTGGAATTAGCTCTGATGACCTCTCCACTATCAACTCTGTCCCTTTAACCAAGACTCACACTCACCTTTCTGAGTCCCAATCCCAATTAAGTCCTCTTAAGTCTCAAAATGGGATTACCTTCTTCCCTCAGACCTCCCCAAGCTATCTTCACCTCAATCCCCTTACCAGTAGACCACCAGTCATCCTCATGGCTGGAGATGGGTCTCACATATTATACTAGCATTTTACATTAAAGTTTCTCTTACATACGGTGTTTTATACTAATTATTGTATCTTTATAAATTTATAGGATGCAATTTGATTCTTGGATGTAAGAAGATCATCGACTCGACTTTGATGCAAAGAGTCAAATCACTTTGTCCTTGAATACAATAGGATCAACATCTCCGATCTCCCAAATTAAACACTTAGAACCTTTTTAATTTTGATATGGAACCTTCAAAATTTTATTAGATGAAAGTTAAATTTCTAATATATTGTACATAGATTTAATTTTATTTTGATAAGAATTTAAATTTGTGTTTTTCTTTCCAACAAATGATCTTAATTTAAGTCCTAGTTTATGAATTCAGTTCACCAGAATTATGATCAAATCCTCTGATTCCCATCAACCTTATAGAGCACAATTAATCTACTTCGTAGCTATTTTATACTTTAGCCACAAATAAATTTATTGTGGCAAAAGATATGATTATATTACCACAACAGTTGAAATAGTAGCTATATGTTTAGATACAAATTTAGGTTTTTGTAGTGATAAATAGTCATAATTTTGGTCATTAGATTTCTATAATTATATTTTATTTTGACAAAAAATTTTAACATTTAATTTAATCGGCAAATTTTTTTATTAGTGGCAATAAATGTTTCCGTCACAGATGTTAATTTTTCATTAATATTTTTACATTCTCAAAGCCATATTTATTCATATTTTATGAAAACTTAAAACATAATAATCTTTGAGTATCACTTAATTCATACAATGACATAGCAATTAGAAAATTAACTATTAGCTACAAATATATTTTTTGTGGTAATTAGACTTTTTTAAAATAGCCATACCGTAAAAATTCTCGTAGCAATAGGCATTAGTCCTTAGCCACAAAACGTTAAAGTTTGTAGCTGACTTTTAGTTACACCACTTCTAGCTACGCATGCTACAAAAAAAATTATGGTAGCTAAAGTGTTTAGCCACAGAAATTTTCAGATTTAGCTACGAAATACTTTATAGAAATATATGCATGTTATTGTAGTGAATTTTCGATCAATAATTTTCAACTGAAAGAGAAACACGAGAAGAAGGCTAGAGTTCATTGTCACCTAAAAGAGAAACATGACAAATTATCAAAAGGGGAGAATTCATTGTCAATTGTTAATTATATATATGTATAATTCATATATAATTTTTAAAACTTTTAACAATAAGAAATAAAGCAAAATAGAAAAAACTATAATAATAAATACAAGAAGGCGACTTGAATCAAAACAAAATAAGAAAAGATAATAGAAGTAGGAGAAGCTAAGACAACTTAAATCAAAATTAAATAAGAAAATATAGTAGAAGTAGAAGAAGTTGTATATATACACGTGAAATTCTAGTTTCAAATAAATTGTACAAATCTCTGGACTCCCATGCTATTTTTTCTTTTGTCAAGAGGTACTTCAACAGCGCCCCCCCCAAAAAAAGTATTTTACCAAAAATAGGATGAATTTGTTACTTTGGTATATATTTTGAATTGTAAAATCCTAGACACCCCACACCCCCCACATCCCCCCTCCCCCGTCTTTTTGTTTGTTAAATGCTTTTACCACTTTTTTTTTTTAAAAAATAAAGTAATTTTTGTTATGAAATATAAAGCAAGAACAAGAAGAATAGAGAGAATTCTTATTTCTTTTGAGGGATTTCTTGATGGGTTCAATTACAATGAAGGAAACCCTCTTTATTTATTGGGGAACCTTGGGGTTTCTAACATTTTCATAAATAGATATTCTATATATGGTAAAGTAAACATTCACTATATATGATAATATATTTATAACACTCCCTCTTGAATATCTAATGATAGATAATATGCCTCCTTAAAGCCTTACTAGAAAAAACTCAGTGGAAAAAAATCTAGTGACGGAAAAAAAGTACACATCTTTAACAATACGCATATAAGTTGCCTCATTAAAAGCCTTACAAGGAAAATCTAGTGGAACAAAACCTCATAAGGGAAAAAGAGTACAACGCGTATTAACTCCCCCTAATGAGAACATCTTTGAACTTTTGCATCCCGAACTAGTGTACCATCTTTTTGAAAGTTGCAATTGGAGGAGACTTGGTGAATAAATCAACCACATTGTCACTTGAACGAATATGTTGCACGCTAATATCACCATTTTTTTGTAGCTCGTGTATATAATAAAGCTTTGATGAAGTGTGCTTCATTCTATCTCCTTATGTGAATCCTTCCTTATGTTATGCTATGCATGCTGCATTATCTTCATATAAAATTGTTGATACCTTATCACATTTCAAACCATATTTTTCATGAATGAGATATATCATGGACCTCAACCATAAACATTCTCGGTTTGCTTTATGAATAGCTATTATCTCAGCATGGTTTGATGAGGTAGCTACGATAGACTGCTTGTATATCTCCAAGATATGATAATATCCCTATATGTGAACATATTGCATGTTTGAGACCGAGACTTATGTGGGTCATATAAGTACTCAACATAAGCATGAGCAATAAGATCGGGACTGCAATCTTGCTAAAAAATTGACTGAAATGGCTATATCAAGCCTTGTAGTATTTGTAAGATAAATTAGTGCACCAATTGCACTAAGATATGATACTTCATAACCAAGGAGTTCCTCATTGTTTTATTAAGGTCGGAATGAATTCAACTATGCATGTTTCTCATTTAAGAAAATATTCTATTGCTATAAGCTTATACAATATAAGGATTATAAATAAATTTCCCAGAAACTTTTATATGCTTTAAACATTTTGAATCCTTAAAAGTTTTCATTTAAATTTTGTCAAGTGACAATATTCAATACTTCATGTATGACATCTTCAAGTGTCTGGATTGCAAGTCAAATAAGTTTTATGTTTACCAAAATGCATCCTTTAACGTTACTTGATAAATGTTTCTACGTTAGCCTGCTTAAATAAACGTAGAATTCAGATCCTCGTAATCTTTCACAATATTATGACAATATTGTATCAAATATATTGATGATATATCATTTCATATCGATTCACAGTGTGAAATATTATTTTGAGATCTCATCACTTCATTATTTTCAGGTACTTGAACCTCTCATAAGGTTTCATGAAGTGTTATTTTCAGGTACTTGAACCTCTCATAAGGTTTCACGAAGTGTTATATCATAGGCTCTTTAAGAGTACATTACCTTCTTATTATAATTATTTGCTCCTTATCCTTTTTAAGGATTGCTTCATTTTGAATCAATTAGTCTACCACGCTTCATACATACATAGACTTTGTTATTTAAGGACACAAAATAGGAGCACTTGCAGTTTAAATATGATATGCTTTCGGCGTTTGACTTGAATTATCTTTTGAATGAGGATTTGATGATAATTCCTAACACATTTCATATATGCTTATAATCCCTCCCTCATGATAGGAAAACTAACATACATCCTCCATCATTTTTTAGGAATCTATCTTTGTGCATTTTGGTATATTCATTAATCGTATACCGCACATCAAAACTATTAGATGGACAACGTGTGGTTCCTGACTCAGAACCAACTTTGAGGGGAAATTAATCATAATTTATTGATTTGATACATACAAGTAATTTTGTATATAATATTTCAAACCAACACATGAAGCTTTGTTCTCATTAGTAATGATTCATCTATTTATCGAAGGAATTCAATACCAAATTGACATTATCAAGATGAATTGTCTTGATTACACAATCTAAAAGTTATGCTCTTAACTCAATTTTATTGAGCAAGCAACTTTATGAGTGTCAAACTGCAGGTTGAGAATCAACGTACAAGTAATCATCTTATATCGATGCATCTTAATAGATCACATGACTGGTGAATGAGCCCATATTCACCTTTTATATTTTCAGATTTTGAGGGATCAAATCCCAGCATTAGTTCATGAGAACAAGCGACATAAATAGTTCTTGAAGAATTTTCTAGTTCTTCAATATATGTCTAATACTCAATATGCACATCTTCGAGATGTTACAATCGTTCATATCAACTTATGAACTCATTATAGTAGTAAATGCAAGTTTATCATGACATGTCTCTTTTTGCTTTAGTATATTTCAGATTTACTATTGCATTAACAAATTTCAGATTTACTACTTTAGATGTAGATTTCAAAATAAGTCTTCTCAGGTATTCTACCTCTTTCGGATGTGAGTTGTGATACCATCACAATCAAGTGCACATTTGCATTGATAAGCTTCTCATTCCCTAGGAATAAAATATAATTATGCCTTAAGTCTATCAAATTCTGATAGCACATCGAGGCATATATCATATATTACTTCAAGAATGGAGCAAATTGTTATCTTTTAGACCTATCATATATTGCTACTACATTCATTCATGGAATGAAGCATATTCAATAGACAAGTTTTATGATTTTTCATCAAAAACATATTATTTTGCCTTAGTCATCATTATATCGTCAATATAGTGCATTGAGATCCAAACTCAACATCATATCCATATAAAGACGTCTTAGGCTCATAAATCGATGGAACATGCATCCAATATCTTATCATCATGGTGCATCGAGCTCTAACCCGATGTCATGCCCTCTTAATGTGATAACACTTGAATCCACCGTCTTAACCTCGACCAATTAACATGAGAGGCCAAAATATTGTGATCACATTTAGTGATTACATATATCAATCAGTATGAGTCTATCATCTTAATATAATTAGTTTTCTCGGACTAACAAATATCAAATCATAAAAGGAAAAACTATTCATGAATGAAGTATAATAAGTGATCTGTCTAAATTTAATGAATACCCATCAAATAATAGAAGTTTTTGCCAACTTTAAAGTCAGGTTAACTACTTGTATCTATCAACAAATAGTTAATAACTTTTCTCACCTAAGCATATATTTAATATATAATATCAAATCAATGATTAATAAAATCCCAATTCACATCATCCAGGTACTATCCTTTTCTTTTTCCTTCACAAAAAAATAAGGCAATCAAAAGTACCGTTTTGTCATATTTTTAGTAGGTTAAAGGATTAATTTTAAACTATGCAAATATTGCATACTTTCAAAATAAACACATCCCGTAAACATCATTCAACCCATTCAGATTTCTTTTCTAACAAGAACTTATCATGGTATTACACATACATGAGTTTGATAGCAAATAATCTCAATTGGTTAGAGATTCGTGCTGATAACGTGTTATAATATTATAATGAATAAAGAAGAAGAGTAGAGAGAGAATAGGGGGTAATTCTTATTTCTTTCGAGGGATTTCTTGATGGGTTCAATTACAATGAAGGAAACCCTCTTTATTTATAGGGAAACCTTGGGGTTTCTAACGTTTTCATAAATAGATATTCACTATATATGGTAAAGTAGACATTATCTATATATGTTAAAGTAGACATTCACTATATATGATAATATATTTATAACTACTTTTTTATTTTTTAAAAATAGGGAAGATTTGTTATTTTGCCATAATAATACTTCTATGGTAGTATTTGTTTGCCAAAAATTAGATTGTTATATAAGGTGACTCTTTCAAAAAGGGTAGTTCTTTTTTTTTCTAAAAATATATATTATTAGTATTTATGTATAATTATAAATTGAGAAAATAAGTAAAAATATAATTTTGTGTGAAGAAGAGTGTTTTCAAGATTGACAAAAAGTTTGAATCATTTTTCTAAAAATCTTCAGTTTTTTAATATATATTAGTGAAGTTATGTGCTCCGCACGTGTATATCATGTTAGTCAATTATAAATATTATTTTAAAAAAGGATAAATTATCTATTTTGATTGTTGTATATATATAACTATACTTTCAAAACAATGAAAGAAAAAAGTTACAACAAAACAATATTCTTAAATAAACGTGGATAAAATTATTTTTGAATGCACAAAAATTTGCACAAGAAAGAAAGGTGCGGAACTTAAACTTGGTCAAGTTCATATAACACTATAACTCAATCAAATAAGAAATGTCAAATTATTGAATTCATCAACGATATATAAAAGTATAGTGTTAGCTGAACCTACAATAGACACAAAGTAGAAGACTATCCGTGACATTCCTCCTCTATGATCCGCAAATTATCTATCAAATCATTACATTAATTTTTTAAATTCATTAAGAATATGCACTAACATATAATCAATTTTTTTCAATATTGTTGTATAGTGATCCAATAATCTATAATATTTTTCAAGTAAAATTATACTACCATGCTGATTTCTAAAATTCCAATACGCATAATATACGTTGAACTCTTGTACAAAAGAAAACCAATAGACATAATGGGAATAGACTAATTTGAACCAATGCTTGATATACAAAACTAATTCTACATATAGTATATGAATCAAAAAGAAAGAAAAAATATACTCTCTCCATCCAATTTATGGGATACTTTTGAAATTTTAAGATTTAAATGATTAAACTTTACATTTACATAAAAATTCCATCAAAGTCCAATCAAATATTCTATCTACCACCTGCATTGAATAGAAAAATACCATCGTATAATTAGAACAATACGATTAAACATAATCTTTACAACACAATCAAATTAAAAAGTTATATTCAAAATACACATATTAGGAACCAAAAATAAATATAAATAAAACCTAGACAATGAATTGTAAAAAATTGTGAAAAGGGACATATATAGATTGTATCAAAGAATCCATTACAAATTAGAATACCATAATTGAGAGTCAATTGCTAAAATAAAGAATCACATCCATATAAAAAAACGAAAGAAAAACATAAAATAAATAAAAGACCTTGATTTTTTTTTTTAAAAAAAGAACTAACTGACTAATGTCGAAATTAATAAAGTAAGTAAAGATCCTAAGCAAAAAAACCCCAACTAACTATAATTCTAAAAAGAAATAATAAAATAAGTAAAAGACCCCACCCCTTAAAAAAAAACTAACTAATGTCCACGTCAATAGCACACATCTTTATTAAAATAGGTAAGAAAAATTAATTTATCTAAATTGAAGAATATTATATTTATTTTATACCTAAACTAATTCTATTCCTGATAAATCCTATATTTAAAAGGATTCATAAATTAAATTAATTAACCTAATAAAATTAAATAATAATTTTTAAAAATAGTGAAAAGACAATTTTATCTATTAATTTCAATAAAGAGTAAAAAGTTCAAATCACTAAACTAAGAGTCTTCACACTTTATATATATATATATATATATATATATATATATACGTGCCTCGCACATGTAACCTTTTATTATTTAAAATTAGATGATTTTATCTGTTGCAAAGATTTTAATAAAGTGCAGAAGGTTCAAATCACTTCTCAAAGATCCTTTACACTTTAATATAATAATATAAACATAACATATATTTTATTGTAACCACATATATATTTTACCACCAGAAGTTTCAAGTGATTAATGGATCGTTACTTTTGCTTTTGTCATACAGTACCTCTTTTCCTTGATACTAAAAACTAAGAGAGACACATCGATTTGAACCATATATGTAGTACGATAATTTTTTTATTTTTGTATATTCAAATCTTTCCTTAATTTTAAAGTTAAATATTTAGAAAAATTTTGACTACTTACTTAAAACTTTAAAAATTTGGTACTTCTTATACTTTTCTTATTTAACGCTTCTGTATTTATTTCTAAATTTTTTTATATCTTCTTAAAATCAAGTTAAATTGATTTAGAATTCTTTATTTACGGTCAAAATCATAATGATCATCATAATTTATTTCGTAAATAATTTAAGTTTTGATTTGTAATTATTTCAAATCAAATGTGAATGAATTCAAATTTAATATTCAATCATCTAATGTTCAATTTTTAGATTTTCAACACAAACCTTTAAAATGACATAATACATAAATGTATCTTTTTAAAGTAAGATGATTAGGTTAATATGCTGGACAACTATTTGACTTCTAATGAAATTGAGTATGTCATTATTTTTTAATTTTATTTTACAGGTTAATTAATAACTAATTTAAGGGAAAATATAAGGATACCATTTTATATGTGTATAGCAATTAAAATAATTAAAAGTCGCGAAGAAATAAATAAATTAATTTCCAAGAGTATTAATAGACAACCAAAATACAAATATCATAATTTTAACATACATTAAATAAATTAATTTTCAAGAGTATCAGTAAACAACCAAAATAAAAATGAAGAAAACAAATATCACTAATTTTAACATATATTATAATAATCAAGATATTACAATAATACGATTAAACCTAATCTTTAAATAGAAATTTCTCGAACTTCATCTACCATCTATATTAAGTAGAACAGAGCATCAGACACATATCAAATCTAGTAGAAATAATGTTATTAAACATGTGATGCAATTGTATAGCAAAAACAACCATACAAAAACCATAATTAGACAAAATGATAAATAAATGATAAAAAAAAAGTGAAACAAAACATTAATTACAATATAGACAGGATTAAAGGCAACATGCTTGATTCATTCAAATTTTTTGATATAAAAATTTCAATTGAAAGAAAAACGTGAGAAATTATCAAAACGGAAGAATTCATTGTGATCAATTATTGATTATTGTATAATTCATATATAAAAATGAGAATTAATTGTGATTAATTATTGATTATGTATAATTTAAAGGATGATGATAATTAATGAAAGAAGACGGCAAGAAGAAAAAACAGAAGTAGAAGAAGGCGTGTGTCTCTTGTTAATTTTGACCCAAAATATTACTTAAATAGAATTGTACAAATTATTCTATTATATAAGATAAAATTCTAATTAACTTAGAAGTGTTAAATATTGTAATTTAACGAATTGAATTTTAAAAGGTGCTAGATACATTAGGACTTTGTGTATAATTTAAATGGGGAAGAATTCAACCATTAGAATTTTTTCAGTAAAACATATAAACTATAGTCCCGTCTACTCTAAAAACGACATTAAGATTTTTTGACCTAATTATTCAAATAAATAAAGATTTTATAATTCTTTTATAAATATCTTATATTACATGGTTCGAATAAGGAGAATCTAATACATAAAATTTATTTTTCACCATATATTTTAGGATTAATTAGCTATTTGTTATAAATGTATTTACATTATAGTGAATGTCTATCAAGATCTATTAAGATCTACTTTGATCTCTATTAGGATTTGAAGCATCTGTCTTTTACTCAGATTAGGAGTAAATTTTTCCTATAAATAGAGGGGTTTTGTTCATTGTATTGACAATCTAATGATCTTTCATCCCTCAAGAGAAGAAATAATAACCACTCTCTTTATCCTCTCTACTCTTTTTCTTTATTCTTTCTTATTTTATAACATGTTATCAGCACGAGACTCTGCCAAACAAGGTGAGATTATAAATCTGAAGAATTTCAAGGTTAGTAATTCTTCATGTTATCTTTCTTTTGCTACTACTAATATAATTATTATTAGATTTGAGGAAAAATAATTGGTTTGGAACCATTTACATTTTAAATTTATTCCTCAAGAATAATATTATCAAAAAGGATGATAATATGTTGGGTTAAAGTTCCATTGATTCATGCCTAAGACGTTTTTATATGGATAAGATGTTGAGTTTGAATCTTAATACACCATATTGATGATATTATGATGGCTAAGGAAAAATAATGGGTGTTTAATGAAATGTCATGAAATTCGACCCATTGAATATGCTCCATTCCATGAAATGAATGTGGTAGCAATATATCATAAGTTTGAAAAATGACTACTTACTTTATTCTTGAGGTGTATGTGGTAGCAGTGCATAATATGTCTGAAAGAAGACAAGTGATTGAATGCACGAATATACGCGTGGAAGGACAATATGATAATGATCATAAAAAATGATGATATTTTAACATGCTTATATGATTATAAGATATACTAGAGAAAAATTCTCTACATCATATGTATGCCTCGATTTGCTTCTGAAATAGAAAAATCTTGAAAGAGGTTATAAGCTATTATAATTTGATAGGCTTAAGACATGATTATATTTCATTCCTGGGGAATGAGAAACTTATTAATTCAAACGTGCACTTGATTGTGATTGTATCACAACTCACCTCCGAAAGAGGTTGAATAATTTTGAAATCTACTTCTGAAGTAGTAAATTTGAAATTTATTCATATAATAGTAAATCTAAAATTTACTAAAGCAAAAACACATATCATAGTAAACTTGGAGTTTACTAGATTAAAAGTTCATAAGTTGACGTGAACGATTGTAATATCCCGAAGATGTGCATACTAAGTATTGAACATATATTGAAGAATTAAAAAATTCTTCATGAACTTTAATGTTGCTTGTTCTCATGATAAGTTGGTTGGACCAACTAATTTTGGGATTGAATCCCTCAAAATCTAAAAAGAATAAAAGGTGAATAAGGACCCGTTCACCTATCATGTGATATGTTGAAATGATGCATCAATAAGATGATCACATGTACATTCATTGTCAACCTGCAGTTTGATATTCATAAAGTTTCTTGCTCAATAAAATTGAGTTAAGAACATAAGTTTCAGATTGTTCAATCAAGAAAGTTATCTTGATGATGATGGTTTGACATTGAATACCTTTGATAAATAGCTAAACCATCGCTAATGAGAACAAAACTTCATGTATTGGTATAAAATATGATATATTGCAATAGCATTTGTATGCATTAGACCAATAAATTATGATGATTTTTTCCCTCTCAATTGGTTTAAGGTCGAAAACCAATTATTCTATCTAATAATTTTGATGTGTGGTATACGATTAATGAATATACCATAATGCACAAAGATGGATTCCTCAAAGAAGTAGAGGATGTATGTTAGTTTTCCTAACATAAGGGGAAGATTATAAGCGCTATAAAATATGTTAGGAATTATCATCATATCCTCATCCAAAAGATAATTCAAGTCAAATGCTGAAAGTATCTCATATTAAGCTCAAGTGCTCCTATTTTGTTTTCCTAAAAGACAAAATTTATGCATGCGTGAAGTGTGGTAGACTGATCGGTTCCAAATAAAATAGTCCTTGAAAAATAAGGAGTAAATAATCATAATAAGAAGGCAATGAGCTCTTGAAAATCCTACAACATACCACTTCATGAAACCTTATGAGAGGTTCATGTACCTGAAAATAATGAAGTGATGAGATCTCAAAATGTTATGTCGCATTGTGAACAAATACAAAATAATATATCATCAATATCTTTGACACAATATTGCCACAATATTGTGAAAGATTATGAGGATCTGAATTCTACATTTATTTAAGCATGCTGACGTAGAAACATTTATCATTTTACATTAAAAGATGCATTTTGGTAAGCGTAAAACTTATTTGATTTGCAGTCCAGACACTTGAAGATGTCACTCATGAAATGTTGAATATTGTCACTTGACAAAACTTATGTGAAAACTTTTAAGGATTAAAACTGCTTAAAGCATATAAAAGTTTCTGGAAAACTTATTTATAATCCCTATATTGTATAAGCTTATTGCTTGAACATCATTGGAACTCTTGGAGAGTTTTTAAAGCAATAGATTATTTGTTGAAATTCAAAATATGTCTAATTTGATTGGTTATGAAATACCATATCTTAGTGAAATTGATGCATTCATGTGCCTTGCAAATACTACAAGGCCTATAACCTTTTCAGTCAATTTATTAGCAAGGTATATTTCTGCTCCTACTATGAGACATCAAAATAGGATAAAACACATGAGCGTGTTTTATTCTAAAGATTGTAGTCCCGATCTTATTGGTCATGCTGATGTTGGGTACTTATCTGACCCACATAAAGCTTGGTCTCAAATAGGCTATGTGTTCATATGTGGTGGTACTGCCATATCTTAGAGATATACAAAGCAGTCTATCATAGACACTTCATCGAATCATGCTGAGATAATAACTATCCATGAAGCAAGCCGAGAATGTGTATGGTTGAGGTCCATGATACATCTCATTCGAGAAAAATGTGGTGTGAAATATGACAATCTACCCATAATTTTATACAGAGATAATTCAACATACATAGCACATCTTAAGGGAGGATTCATAAATGGAGATAGAACGAAGCACATTTTGCCAAAGATTTTCTACATACATGAGTTACAAAAGAATGATGATATTAACGTGCAACAGATTCGTTCAACTGACAATGTGACTGATTTATTCACCAAATCTTCTCCAATTGCAACTTTCAAGAAGATGTTGCACAAGATCGAGATGCAAAGGTCAAGGATGTTCTCATTAGGGGGAGTTAATACGCGTTGTACTCTTTTTCCCTTATGAGGTTTTGTCTCACTGGGTTTTCCTTGTAAGGTTTTTAATGAGGTAGCCAAAATGCGTATTATTAGAGATGTGTACTCTTTTTCCTTCACTAGATTTTTTTTCCTACTGGATTTTTTCTAGTAAGGTTTTAACGAGGCACATTATCTTCCAATTAGACATTCAACGGGGAGTGTTATAAATGTATTTACATTATAGTGAATGTCTATCAAGATCTACTTTGATCTCTATTAGGATTTGAAGCATCTGTCTTTTACTCAGACTAGGAGTAAATTTATCCTATAAATAGAGGGGTTTTGTTCATTGTATTGATAATTTGATGATCTCTCATCCCTCAAGAGAAGAAATAAGAATCAATCTCTCTATTCTCTCTACTCTTCTTCTTTATTCTTTCTTGTTTTATAACGCTATTAACTTTTTCAATACTTTTTACCATACTTAAACCTCTTACCATATATTTTAGGACTCCATAATTATAAAGAGAATAATTAATTAATAATTTAAATAAATTAGTAAATGACAATTTTGTCTTAAGAAAAATCTTTTAATGAAAGACAAACTGTACAATTCACTTTTTAAGTAGCTTCACACTTTTAATATTATAACACTATAATATATATATATATATATATATATATATATATATTGCAAATGTGGATTATAGATGTAGATGTAGATAATTATAGTGTTATTTGTTTAATTTATTAGATGTCTATAACTTAATTTAATTGTTACCACATATAAGATCTTTTAACAACGATATTTTATTTGTTACCAAAAAATATGCATTTTGTTGTCATATTCTAGGAATAATATAATAAATTTAAGATAGTAATAGAATTGGCTACTATAAATTAGTTTTGTTAGTAGGTTGTGGCCTAAAATATAGTACATTATTTTTTCGCTTCCACCAAAATCAAACGTGGAAAATATTTTTCTAAGAATTTTTTTTGCTCTCTTTTATAGTTTTCACTTTAATTTACTAGGTGTTCACTTCTACTTTGAGTTTTTTTTTTTTTAGTTGTTGAAGGAAAAACTTGTAAGTAAAATTTCTCCTCCATTACCAAATGTTCTCTTCGAGTTAATTTTCTTCTATTTGGTTTGATTTTTGTTTCCTACCATTTGTTACCTAGGAGTTTTTGCGGCTAGCTATCGAACGAAAAAAATACTTGTAATCTCTCTTTTTTAGCTAGTAATCTCTCTTTTCTATACTAGTTGATTCTTTCTTCACCTTATTTTGTCCTATTTAGTTTTATTTTAGTTTCCTGTTGTTTGTAACTTGGTGGGTTTTTCATTTTTCGATTATATTTTGTCTATCTGTTTTTTCTTTTATTTCTTTCCTTCTTTTTAATTTGCTAATGTTTTGAAGTTGTGAAAGCAGCCTCAAATCTTTATCAAAATTCTTTCGATGATTTGAATTATAAAAATTTAAAATTGCTTCTCAAATTGTCTTAAGATCATGATATCTCTAATTTTTAAACCTCATACTAAAACTAGTTAAGATGAATGTATTGAGGAGCTGTTGTTTCTTTATCTTTTCGCAATAGCAATTGGTCCTTTTCGCCATTTTATTTTTTTTGGGTTTAAAATTGGAGTTAATAAATTCTTCTGTAGTTTCAGCACTTGATAATTGAATAAACTTTTTAAAATATTGTAATGAATTAGACGCTATCTTTGGCTCAATTATATATTTCAGATTACTTGTTTTAACTCCATATTCCATGAAATTTTATCAATTACTTGTTGTTTTCTTTCTAAATCTGTAGTTGCGAAACCATCAGAATTTAATTTAAAACCTGTAAGAGGTGATTTCCATTTAACGAGGACAGCTCTGTGTATATTTTGTCAGTGACTTTTCACCACTGAGCCCTAAGTAATTCATACATGGTTGCAAGGGGTATTAACAATGTTCTTTGTTTTAGTTTTTCTGTGTTAATACTCATTTCTGATCATATATATATTTTATAGGAAATACGAGTATGCGTCTTTTAAGTTTACTTTTAACTTTTATGTCTAACTTTTTAATTAGATCAAATAATTTCGTAACTTGTTGATAGATAGACCTATTTATTATGTAGTTCACACCTAATTCACCATATACTTTTTTGATATGAATACATTCAAGTAAGATATGTATTAATTAACTCCTCTTTGTTGCCTTAGTAGCACCAATTCTGGCTTAGGACATTACACAATCTTTGAAGATTTTCATGGTCAATATGGTTGATAACTGATAAGTTGACGCTAGTATAATATGCTGACTCAGCCTAATTAAGAATTGAAGAGTCGTTGTGTAGTTGATCTTTTGTGTAATGGGCTTAACCCAATCTACCGAAAAAAATACCATTCTTGATGCAACTAATTATTGAGAAAGGTAGATTATACTGGGACATGTAGAGTAGGCTAATTTTTCTCTGCTCGATGCATTTTTGTTGGTCAAACAATATAATTATTCAACCAAGTAAACATTGTACATCCAAGGCTCATACGTACTCTAGAGCTAATTCTCATAAATGAAATCAAATAAGTAACTATGCCACCAAGGTGAGCTAAACTAACTTCCACTTCTATACAACTGACTTGGAAAACTAAATAACTTGTTAAGTATGTGTTTCTAGTTAGGAAGTTTCTGTCCATTGATGTGCAGTTGTAGGATGATGTCCTTGAACCATACCTGACCTTGTTGCACTTGTTGAAATCTTCTAGCATTCCGCTCCTTTCAGATATGTTATACTAGTACAGTGAATACCCATCCAATAACTTCTGTCTTTGGCTTTCCTTTCTTTCCTTGTCTGGCAACCCAATAAACTTCATCATTCAAGCCTATGATCTGTCTTTGTACTCCTAGCCATACGAGGAGCGTCATCCACATACAGTAGGAGTATCTACAATCAAAGAATATTGGGGTCTAAAGGACCCATAAGCTGCTTTGTGCTAAATTTTCCCAACTTCACTGCTTGTTGTGGTTCAGCCATAACATTATCCCCTTGTAACCACTTTCGAGCATAAAAAATTTATCTAAAAATCCAACTTGAATGTGCAGAGGTGTGCATATTATTAATCAATTGTCTTTTGATGTAGAAAGAGTGGATCTATTGAACACATAATGTGTCCTTCTTCATTGTCACTGGACATAATAGTTTGCACAAGACTGCTTTATTCCGCACTTTTAAGTTAGTAAGATTCAATCCATTAGCACTTCTAGGGTTACACGGTGTTTCCCATGTCACTAAGGACCTACTCGACGTCTCAGAGCTGCCTGTCCACAAGAAAGCACGACATATGTCGTTGACCAACTTAATAACCTTCTTTGTTCAATGCATTTTATATAGAGAAAAAATCATTTAAAAAAAAAAAAAAGATTTATGTTGTACCTTGAAAATCAGTTTTTTTAATTTTTTTTAATGACTGAATTGAGATTCTTTTGGACATATCTACCTCCTTGGGTAGTGGTAAGGTTTGCATATACTCTACCTCCTTAGACCCTGGGATTTAAGTGGATATATTATTATTGTTGATTTTGTTAATATTGTTTTCTAACGTTTATAGCTTAATCTGCACTATTGATTTCACTTGTTTTCTTAAATTTTTATTTTTCTTTATTTTTTCAGTTTAATAGATAATAAATAACTGCACAAAAATTAATCTTAAAATTTATGTTTAACATTTTTATATTTTATTGAAGGTAAGTATAGAATGAATAAGAACTGGATACTTATTAAGGAGAGGGGTTCACTAGAAGACGTGAATGGTGTTAAACAGTTTTTGAACTTTGCCTTTTTCAATCCTAGGGTTGGTATAAAAATTCAGTGCCCATATACTAAATGTAACAATGTGCTGAAAAAAATACGAGAAGAAGTTAATAAGAATTTACTTAATGAGGGAATATATCCAACCTATAAAAGGTGGATTTTTCATGGTGAATCTGACTCATCTTTAGATGATGAAATGAATTCTGATATAGACTCAAATTTAGAAAATGATGGTTCTTCCACTTTTGAAATGTTTCATGATATGTATCACCAACAACCATGAGTTTGATGATACCACAGAATTTAGAGATGAAGAGCCAAATGCAAAAGCTGGGGGCTTTTATAGATTATTAAAGGATGTAGAAAAAAACTATCTCCTAGTTGTGAAAATTTCTCATAACTCTCTTAAGGTGTATGCATGGTTAGAGTAATACTTCATTTGACTCTTTATTGAAATTATTGAGTGATACTCTTTCCAAAGAAAACGTGCTTCCTAATTCTATCTATGAAATTCAAAAAATCATTAAAAATTTGGATCTAGATTATGTAAAGATAGATGCATGTGTTAACAATTTCATCTTATATAGAAAGGATTATGCAGATATTAAACAATATCCTAAATTTTGAGAGAAAACATGGATAGTAAGAAAACGAGAAGATATTGATAATGAAGTTGCTTTGTCTAAATTAAATAAGAGAAAAAGAATTCCTTGAAAGATTCTTAGATATTTTCCTTTGATACCAATATACAACAGTTATTTATGACAAAATAAATTGTGGAAGATATGAGGTGGCATAAAACTAACCGAGCTGATAATGGAGTATTGAGGCATCCAACTGACTCATTGACATGGAAAACTTTTGATACTGAGTATCTTACTTTTGGTTTAGATCCACGCAATGTAAGCCTAGGAATTACTTCAAATAGTTTTAATTCTTTTGGTTCGATGAGTAATGCCTATAGTATGTGGTCGGTAGTTCTGATTCCATATAATCTCCCTCCTTGTTTATGCATGAAACAATCTAATATTTTTCTTTCTTTGTTTATTTATGGTCCATAGATGTAATGATCCTTCAGTTCATTTTTCATATTTCTGCATATTTTCACCATTAGGGTTTTTCTATAATTGTTCTAGGTATATTATGACCTGCTGGAACTGACAATTCAATTATTGGGCAGTTCGTTTGGTTTTTAGACCCAATTTTCTATTTTGGAGTCTTCGTTGGTTCAAATTGACTATCGAAAAAACTTTAGTCAAACGACCTCGAATGTCGATTTTGACTGTTCCAATAACTTTGAAATATCATTTTTACGCTAGGTTGACTCTTGGTTCGGGTTTCGAGGCAGCCGAGCTCATTTCGAACCATTGATCGGAAAGTTAAGAAAATGAAAGTTGAGAGTACGATCCTTTTTTAGTCGAAATGATCTCAGATGAAAATTTTTATTAAGCCATTAAGTTTGAAACTTTAAATTTGATAGGATTGCATAGTTCATTTACATAAAAAGGATTTTGGATGAATTCCGAGGGGGTTGGCGGAGACTTAAAAATTCCAAGTCTCAGTTGTGTTACTGCACTCGCTAGCCGCAAGCATTGGGTTGTGATCGCGACACCCTCAGTAGCAGAACCAGAGTCGGGAACGCGACTGCTGGTCGCTTTTTTGACGAAATTTTGACTTTTAAGAAAGTCGCCACTTAATTTTAAAAAGGAGTTAAGAAACCTTTATAAAATACTTAGACGATTCAAAACAGGAAAATCGTTTAAGTTAGAGATTCTGAATAACCGATTCCTATTAACGCTTTAGGAAGGTGTTAGGCACCTAAAACATCCTCTAGCTTGCGGTTTTATCCGGACTGTTTGAAAATATCTTTTGACTAACTTCAAAAAAGATTGATTTGCTGAAAAGTGATTGATTTTTTAGAAAAGACTTATGTAAAATAAATTTAGGCGACTTAGTAGGGATTTTAACTAAGTCTAAATAAAATGACTAAGCAAATAAACACATAAAAGAGGAAGGGGAGGAGAAAGTAAAAGATTTGGGCCATTGGACCAAATCAAGGAGACATGTCCTAGTCTAATTAGGATTTTGACCCATTTCACCTGTCTTAATCTAGTTTTCGATCCTTCGGCTCGAGTATCACTCCACCTGTATTAAATTTACAACATTGGCTTCGAGGCCCAAATGAATGAATAGTGAAAGAAAGAAAGAAATAAACAATAATAAAACGACAACAATAAATAAATAACTATAAAAAATAAATAAACAGAAATGAGGCTCGGATTTCGTCGTCGCTTCAAGAATGGAACTTTAACCCATTTTCCTTCTTTTGACTCCTCGTATCCATATGTGTTTGTCTTTTTGGGTCTTCAAATTCGACTTAAGACTGAGTGAGTCTCAATGGCCCATAAGGAACACTCAAAGAGAAAGAGAGTCCATGGAAAACTCGAGCGTATCCACATGCAAAGGGAAAGTAGAGTAATTAATGAATGTCTTAACACTAATATTCAAACAAAAATGCTAGAATATCACGCATCTTATTTAATAATAGGCAGATAATATAAAAAAAAGATATGTTAATTTAGCAAAAGTAATGTCATGTGAAAGAGAAAATAGTATCGATTCGGATAATTGGCATGCATGCTCAAGGAGTGAAAAGCAGAAATTTAACATCAAAATTCAAAAGAAATCAAAACATGTCCAGAATACGGATAGAAAAAGAAGTAAATTGATTTACACATTCAAAAGCTACTAACTAAAGACTACCTTATTCAAAATCAATTTTAAAAGTAAAAGTGCCAAATGATATCTCGCAACATCCTTCTACTATGACCATTTGAGGCATCCAAGTTTCAAAAATAAATGAAATAGACCAAAAAAATAAGCAACAATGAAAACAAAATAAGAAAGAGATACTAGATATTCAAATAAAAAAAAGTAGAAAAAAAACAAACACCTTAATGGCCTCAAACATAATGGATAATTCTTCTTGATCCTCCGAGGTTCAAGGATTAGTGCAGATAACATGATAAAATAAAGCACTCGTAGATCAGGCAATATGTTGAGAAAATTAAACATATTCGAGAGCCTTGAAAAAATATTCATGCTTTAGAGTGTTCATGGACATCCCAAAAGCAAAAGAGAACAAAGAGTAAAACAAGAATCAAATAAAACCTAAAACATAAGAAATAAAATCTTGAACACATTCTGGTCATAAAAACAACACGTGGATAGACCAATCCACAGGAAACACTTCACGAGAACAACCAACAATTGACATAATCTAACAAGGATCAATTTCTATGAAACCAAACTTATTTTCTTAGAAGATCACAGCTTTCATATTCCATGACTAACCTCAGCCAACAGGTGAATAAAAACTATCAGCACTGACTTTAGATAGAGAACAAAATTTAGAAAGGCCGAAGCGAATCAAAACTAAACTACACTTAAAAAAGGCACAAATAGGCTGGAATATTCGAACACCAAGACATCGAGTCGAATCGTGATACTTAAAACGTGAGAATAACATGCTGGGATGAATGAAATCTAATGTTACAATAGTTTTGAGAGAAAGAACAACAATAAATCATGAAATTTAAGCCTTTCAATATAAAATTTTGAACAAATCCATAGAAAATTACACATTTTGACTTTCATCCGACAAATTTCAAGCAAGACAATAATCTAACACCTTACAACGGGAGTCTTTAACTCAGGATAATACAACGAACAAGGAAAGGCAGCAATTTGATGATATCGAGGCTTTAACCAGTCAACATATTAACATGAAAAACTTTGTTTAAAGAAACCAAACGTGGAATGACCTATAATTCAACAAACAACATAACGATCGATACAATTTAATCCTACAGCCGACGAGGCCTTCTACAGCTACTCCCAGCACTGAATAACATTGAAAAATGTTATTTATAACTACAGAAGGTCTAGATGAAGCAGAAAAGATTGAAACTTGAACGGAAACGGATATTACCTGTTAGGGAGCAGCAAAACGGAACAACAAGCTATCGTCAGGATTCCGATTGCCACCCGAAGAGCTTCGCTGCTATTTCGACAATCTTTCCAAAAATATTTTTTAATAAAGGAACTGATTGTGCTCTAAAATTTTCCTTCTACTTTTTTTTTCAGAATTTCCAACCCTCCTTTTCTTTTTTGCTCTAAAGAGAGCTATTTATAGAAGATGAAAAATAGGGTCCCCTTGGAGCTCAACAATGTGGGAAAATTGAAATATTGGGTAATTTAGGGATTTTTGAAATAGGATCTTGTTTTTGAAAATCAAACCCAGGAACAATTTTCAGCCCATAACTTGCACCAAAATTCAAATTTTTTTGGAGAATTTGGGAAAATAAGCAACCAATAAAAATTGGGAAAAGGGAATTATCTTCAAGAATCAATGGAATTCTCCCAAATATGTACGAATTTGTATGGATTAATTCAAAATTTTAGGGATTTGAACGTTGGGAGGAGACAACTCACTATATTCTAGAAGATTCGAGCTTTCTTGCACATGAAGGGGGGTCAGTTTGTTTGGATCATTGATGAACTGTTGGTGGTGTTATCGGGTCATTGGATTTGGGTTGAGAGGAGTTGGCGTTGCTGGAAATGGGTCGGGTTTAGCTGGTGTCGTGCTTGTTGGAATTGTATGCGGGTATTGAGGGTGTAGTTGTACGCTGTTGTTGAAAATTGTTGTCGTTTATTTTATATTGAAGAAAAGGATATTACGGGCCGGGTTAGGAGATTTATGGTCTGCTGGACTAAATTTAAAATGAGAGAAAAATGGGCTGATGGTTTTGGGCCTGGGGCGATGATGGGTTGCTAATGAAGGGTGTTAAATTGGGTTATGTTGGGGGTTATTTAATAACCCCAATTAGATTTAATTGGGGTTATTAAATAACCCTAATTAAATTTAATTGGATTAAAAATAATTCTAATTAAATTTAATTAGATTAAAATGATCCCAATTAGGAAATGGTAATTTTTTGGGGATTAAGATTGAATTACAATTTAGGCAACTTATTTAAACTCTAACCAAATTGAATATCCATTGGTCAATTGCATTACAATTGGAGTCAATTTGATTTCACTTGAGGTCATATTTAATTAGTTTGCTAAATTGAATCGCAATTCGACACGAGTTAAGTAACAAATTAACCTCGAGTTTCTTGATTTGATAAAAATCAAACAAATATTCCTTCAAATAGAATATTTTGAGAACAAATCATATTTAAAATCAAGACTTTATCCATTTTGAATTAATTTCAAGTTTAATCAATAAAAGTCTAATTTTAATAAAAAAATATTCATTTAAATAAAAAAATTTATACCCTCTATATAAAAATACAAAGACGTATAATCATTAATTAAATGATAAAATTAAGTCAAAAAAATATTTTAAATTATATTTATTTGAATAAACTAATTATTATTTTTTATTTTAAAATTGAAAAAACTAAAAATTAAATTGGATTGTGGAGAGAAAAAATTAGGTGTCAACAATTGCCTCCTCCTTTTGGGTAGGGTGGATGTAAGTAACCCTGGGCAAAGGAAGGTTGACGTTCCTAATTTTTGTCCGACCACAAATTCGATTCTGAAAGAGGTTGATTTTCGCATGAGTTTCATGGAATTATGACCGGACCTCGGTATCAGATTTCCTACATATCTTAGGTTATATGAGAATTTAGGCCAGTTGTAGTTCATAAAGCTTGATTGTAAGCACGATTTTCAAGAAAATTTACAAGCTATCTCGATTTTAGAGTTTTTGATGAAATTGAAAAGCTAGAGGATAAAGAGATTTGGGGGGAGGTTAGAATACAGTCTAGTTTTATACATAGATCCCAGCCTACATATTCTTGAGACTCAGGGAATCAGACTGCCTGTAGTTCGACTCAATCTGTAGAAAAGATAGTCTTTTATTTCAGACCATCTTTGGCTCGAAATGAGTGACAAGTTGATCGAGTTACGAAAAATAGGCTTGTAAACTCTTAACCATGAACGTGGAGCTCTTCACATCCATAGGTAAGAATTTACCTGGACATAATTTTCAAAACTCTAGGTGTGTTATCACCCAAATTTGAAAGAAAGATCGGTATGAGTTTAGAAATATCCCGAAGGTGAATCTGAAACTGGAATATCCTAAAACACCCATCTACCTTTTAATAGGGGTGTGGTTAGATTGTGGTGGTGATCATCTTTTAGCTCGCGTCCAAAGAGTATGGCGTCCCTCTCTAGACTATGTCCCATTTTGCTGCTAAGAAAGAGTTCCACGTTGTGCTGCGTCCTATTTGAAATCATCTGTACCTGTGGTTTTGATTTGAGATTTTCATCCTCTTGGATGCTCTGGACAATGCTTCAAACAAAAGGTGTTAGTGCTAAACATAATTCACTTACCATATCTCCGCGTGAGTTGTCGCTTGAAAAGCGAAGTCATTCTTTTCATATACCTGTTTGGAAGGAAAATAACTTGCAACAAAAGACACAACAACCTTCTTGGTTGTTGGATAATTATGTCGTTTGTCGGTTAAATGTGTTTTCAAAGTGGGGTGGCCCTCTTGGAAACCAACGACACTTTATGCAGAACGGTCCTTGCAATCGTGTAATCTTGTGTTGATGTGGCAACCTCTTCGGTCACCTAAAATGCTTGTCATTATGTAGCATGATAACATCTCCAGTTATTGATAATATTCTTTTGCATATGATCTCAGGTAAGTCTTGATCATGTTTTTATACCGATACGACTTATAGATTTCCCTTGAATTATCAATCTTTGGATAATCTCGAGCGTTATTTGATGTTGGATATGAGGCGACTTATAGATATCCTTTGAATTGCTAGTTTCTAGGTGATCCTGCACATTATCCGACCTTGGTAAGAGATGGTTTATAGATATCCCTCCAATCATTAGCTCTCCGATATTCCCGCACATTATCCGATCTTGAATACAATATGACTTACAGATATGTCTCAAATTGATAGTCTTTGGGTAATCTGCACATAATCAATCTTGGATATGACGCAGCTTATAAAAAACCCTTGGACATTATCAATTTGATAATTTTGCATATTCTCCGGTAAGGATTTAGTTGCGACTTATGGATAACCTTCGAACTATTAATTTTTGGGTGATCTTGCACACTATCCGGTTAGGATGTAGTTGCAGCTCACGGATGACCTATGGGTTGTCAATTCATAGATAATCTTGTACACTATCCTATTTCAAATAATATGACTTATAGATGACCCTCAAATTGTCAATTTCTAGGAAGTCTCGTATATCATCAGTCTTTAGATAGTGACTTAAAGGCGTTCCTTCAAATCGTGTGCTCTGAATGCATTCAAATGCTGATTCATAAAATGATGAGATATTTTTTATGTCAGTGTATGCTATCTTATGTATTAACGAATATTAAATATTGATGATATCCTCGACACCAACGTATGCTATCTCGCGTGTGAAAAAATATTAGATGTTGATGATATCCTCGATGCCAACGTATGATATCTTGCATGTCATCAGATATTTAATGCAAATGATACCTTTGATGTCAGCGTATGATATCTCACGTGTCATCAGATATTTAATGCTGATGATACTCTCGACGCCAGCGTATGATATCTTGCATATCAATAGCTATTAGATGATGATATTCTCGATGCGAACGTATGATATCTCGAATGTCAACAGATATTAGATGATGATATCCTCGACGCCAGTGTATGATATCTCGCGTGTCAACAGATATGAGATGATGATGATATCCTCAACGCCAACGTATGATATCTCGCGTGTCAACAGATATTAGATGATGATGATATCCTCGACGCCAGCGTATGATATCTCACGTGTCAATAGCTATTGAATGACCCTTTTATCAATGGCATGAAATAGCCCTCTTGGCAATGATATGAAATGACCCTCTCGGCGATGATATAAAATGGCCCTCTCGGCGATAATATGAATGGCCCTCTTGACAATGGCATGAATGGACCTCTTGGCAATGATATGAAATGGCCCTCTCGGCGATGATATAAAATGGCCCTCTTGGCGAGGATATGAATGGCCCTCTTGCCAATGATATGAATGGCCCTTGTGGCAATGATATGAAATAGCTCTCTTGGTGATTTGAAAATAGATTCACCTGAATTCATTTGTCTGTGTTTTACTTTCTACATGTACCTGTACTTAAGGCAGGCAGTTAGTAGACACAATGATGCTCTCACTGGCGACCAAAGTCAAGCTTTATGATAGTTTAATGACAAATATCGAGACTTATAATTTGAATGACTTATTCTGCTATTAATCCTCTCATTTTGAAGAAATGATTAAATAGAAAATCCACCAAATACAAGTAAATAGGGCAAAAAACCTTGTTTGGGGATTACTCAAATACCGTTGCTTTGCTTCAAGGTAAATTTTGAGGATGACTTTCTGCTCTTTCTCCTATTGAGTGATTCTTTGATTGTTATATTTATTATGTCAACTCCCTTGAATGTACCTGCGCTCAAGTTAAATATCTAGTATACACAAAGTTGCTTTTGCCAGTGACTATTTTTTAGAAAAATTCTAAATACAATATTCATAAAAAAGCTAAGACGCCTTTGTTTGTCCTTCATGATCTCAAGAAATGAGATAAACAATTCAAGAGGTCCTTGATAAATGGGTATTAAACCCATTTTTGGGGCTACCCAAAAATACCGTTCTTGAGCACTATAGGCTCTGGTGTGGCTCCTATCTTGCTCGGGGATTTTTTAAAGAGATCCTCATTTTATTTATTGATCCTTACATCCACAGAAAAATGATTAGTTTGAGTGAAACTACTTCGTGTTGACCTCCTTCGCTCCTAGGTTTTCTCCTCGCATTATTTTGGGTACTTCGTCATGTTGACACCTCCACTCCGGCTCCTTACTCCAATAGACGTCTAGGAAATCACTAAGTAAAAAATTCATATAGATTTTTTAGAGTAGTTTTAATTTTAGAAAATAGTTTCGAAAGTTTCTAAAAAGCTTTAGAAAATCTCTGCCAGTCATGTCATATACTAGCTCAAAAAACATCTTCCTCTTGGTTTTGACTATATCCGATAGAGGATTTCCAAAACTCATCATCATTGTGGAGGGTTCTTCAAACAGTTCTGTCATAGCCTGAGATTGTGTCTTTCTTAAACTTTATCACAGCTAGTGACTTCGAAAGTTTGACTTTGCCCTTTGGTGCCGGGGAATTTAAAATATATTCCATTGCTTAGTGGAAATTTTGAGGCCATCCTCAAAATTTCTACCCCAGTTTAATATTGTTTGAGAAGATCTGAGTTCGAGAGGATCCGAAGTCTTTGTTGGTCTTCGCTCTCATTATTGGATGCTGATCTACCTCTTGTGAATTTTTGAGATTCCTTCTCAAAAATTCTGCCCCAGTTTTCATTTCCTGGGGTTATATGATCAAGCCATTCGGTGCCTATGTATCCCGTTGAAACAGAAATCAGGTCAAACGTAGTTTAGGACTACGCTAAGAATATATATAAAATTTTAATGGATTGACCGAAACTAACATAGGCCGCCTACGTATCTCATTCTTGAGAATTCAGGTCACCATGTAGTTCATACATCAAAAAAAGAGGTAAATTATCCCAAGGGGTTGACCGAAGTCGACATAGGCCGCCTACGTATCCCTTTCTTTGGAATTCAGGTCAAACGTAGTTCGTACATAAACTCATCTTCAGGGTTAAATGGCCCTAGATACTCTTATCTATCCTACTAGAAATAAACACTCTACAGATGACATAATGCTTTCATTACGTTTGTCTTGATAGAATAAAGGATCAAATGTCCAATTCCTTTAGTCATCGCTTGGTTTCCTCTAGATCAGGCTTCTTTGATTCTTAAACTTTTTGACTCTTCTATTTACTGTTCTAGGGCTATCATTATCTTGCTTCTTGACATGACATGACCATGGCAGGTTTTGAGTTATTGTTATATGACGGACGATGAGTCATCAGCGGAGTGGAGGTCCAATTCAATAATATTTCCTCCAATTAATCTTTCATGATCCCGGTTGTCTTGGAAAATTCTTTCCTCTCATTTTTCTTTATTTCATCCTCGAGACCATCACTTACAGGTTTTGAAAAATGATTGGTAGAGTCCAGTTTTACTACTATTCATTTTTCTTTTCTTGTAACAAAGCAATAGTCAAGAAGGGGGATCTCTTATTCACTTTGTTCTAGCAAAGTAGGGTCATTTTGTGCCAACACAGAGTAGTTTCTATTACCTGCAAAGTAAAAACAACTCAAACATTGACGTGTTAGATTCCGTTAGTAATAAGTAAAGATAGATGATAAGGTAGGAAGTAAACACATAGAGTTGTTTCTTATCTCATGTGAATTGATCCATGAAGTAATGATGACTCGAGAATCTCAATGAATAGGATTTTGCTCAATGATATAGATGGTTGGAATTCATCCGGAAGGCTCAACTTTTATTCTTCCCGACCTTATTATTTCTTTCAAGAAAGTGGAGGTCAAATGAGCTTTTGGAGATATGGGCCGAGCCGAAAGGCTGCCTACGTATCTCACCGAGGAGAAATCAGGCCCTACATAGTTCGAACCTATAATGGCATTTTCTGATTCTAAAGTCAACTTTCCTAAAATAGTAGCGATCATTTTGGAAGTTTTAAGAATGACTACGAACTTTGCTGAGAAACTTGGGAAACTTGGAGTACGTTTGGTCGGACTTTTGTATAGTGGGGGTATATTTCTACCTAGAGATGTTCTATGGAAAATGGGATTGGATCAATTAGCCTTTGATTCGAATCAACATAACACGTATAAGCACATAAACAGTTATATTACACAAGTATATTGTAATAAACGTGCATCCTAATTGGGTGACCCTTTTGAGTCAAGGGTTTAGGCCTAACGAATTTTGAAGAAAATATACGTCTTTTTAAAGCCAATCCATTATCCTCCTAAAATCTTTGTAGGTATACATAAATGGCATAAATACCTACTAAAGTTTCATAAAAGGGATACAATCTTTAGGGAAAGAGAAAATAACATGAGAAGAAGAGTAATGTCCCACGCAGGGGATAATAAATACTAGTTCCTGAATGCTTCTTCTATCGGCCTTCACACTCATAGCTTTGTACACTCCTCATTATTGGAAATATTCGTTAATGATCAAGCGATTGCCATATAACTGTGCCATAGATGCCATGCAACTATCCAAATCGATCAATTTCTTGCTTGACTTGTTTCAATTTCTTCATCAATCGGTGTACGATTGAGGCATCCTTATACAAAAGTAAGTAAAACAAGTCTTTCCCGAACCCCCAAAGGATAATGATTGGATTAAATGTAATTGACTCGGGGTCAATAGACGTAGAGAAAGTTTTCTAATAGGCCCAATACCCCCCCTCGGGTATTAGGTCGTCCTAGGCTCATGCCTAAAATAGGATTTTGGTTTCACTCTATCCTAGGTGTCTAGAGTGGGTTTGAACCAGGTTCTTAAGCGGACAACTTGGATTTGAAAATACGAATGGCTACCAGACGACTCACTTGCTAATAAACCGTTGTATTTCCAACACATTATTTGGGATTGAACAACAGGGGTCGAGACATCCAAGAAACCACAAAACAGTTTATAAATAAATGCAGGAATATGCTATGAGATGCAATAATTAAATAACACAAAATCAAAACATATAGACATGTAAATAATTAATCAAAAGACAAAATCAAACATTTGGTTAGAACCTAGATAAAATGTCCCCAGTAGAGTCGCCATTTCTGTTTTGACGAAATTTTGACTTTTAAGAGAGTCACCACTTAATTTTGAAAAGGAATTAAAAAACCTTTATAAAATACTTAGACAATTCAAAACAGAAAAATCGTTTAAGTTATAGATTCTGAATAAGCGGTTCCTATTAACGCTTGAGGAAGATGTTAGGCACCTAAAACATCCGCTAGCTTACGATTATCCGGACAGTTTGAAAATATCTTTTGACTAACTTAAAAAAAAAATTATTTGTTGAAAGGTGATTGATTTTTTAGAAAAGACTTGTGTAAAATAAATTTAGGCGACTTAGTAGGGATTTTAACTAAGTCTAAACAAAATGACTAAGCAAATAAACACATAAAAGAGGAAGGGGAGGAGAAAGTAAAAGATTTGGGCCATTGGCCTAAATCAACGATACTTGTCCTAGTCTAATTGGGATTTTGACCCATTTCACCTGTCTTAATCTAGTTTTTGAGCCTTCGACTTGAGTATCGCTCCACCTGTATTAAATTTACAACATTGGCTTCAAGGCCCAAATGAATGAATAGTGAAATAAAGAAATAAATAAATAATAATAAAATGACAACAACAAATAAATAACGATAACAAATAAATAAACAGAAATGAGGCTCGGGTTTCGTCGTCGCTTCAAGAATGAAAATTTAACCATTTCCCTTCTTTCGACTCCTCATATCCATATGTGTCTTTTTGGGTCTTCAAATTTGACTTAAGACTGAGTAGGCCTCAATGGCCCGTAAGGAACATGCAAAGGGAAAGAGAGTCCATGTAAAAATCGAGCGTATCCACATGCAAAAGGAAAGTAGAGTAATTAATGAATGTCCTAACACTTATATTCAAACAAAAATGCTAGAGTATCACGCATCTTATTTAATAATAGGTAGATGATATAAAAAAAAACATGTTAACTTAGCAAAAGTAATGTCACGTGAAAGAAAAAATAGTATCGATCCGGATAATTGGCATGCATGCTCAAGAAGTGAAAAGCAGAAATTTAACATCAAAATGCAAAAGAAATCAAAACATGCCCAGAATACAGATAGATAAAGAAGTAAACTGATTAACACATTCAAAAGCTACTAACTAAAGACTACCTTATTCAAAATCAATTTTAAAAGTAAAACTGCAAAATAATATCTCGCAACATCCTTCTACTATGACCATTTGAGGCATCCAAGTTTCAAAATAAATGAAATAGACCAAAAAAATAAGCAACAATGAAAGCAAAATAAGAAAGAGATACCAGATATTCAAATAAAAAAAGTAAAAAAAACAAACAAACACCTTGATGGCCTCAAACATAATGGATAATTCTTCTTGACCCTCCGAGGTTCAAGGATTAGTACAGACAAAATGATAAAATAAAGCACTCGCAGATAAGGCAACACGTTGAGAAGATTAAACATATTCGAGAGCCTTGAAAAAATATTCATGCTATAGAGTGTTCATGGACATCCCAAAAGAAAAAGAGAACAAAGAGTAAAATAGGAATCAAATGGAACTTGAAACATGAGAAATAAAATCTTGAACACATTCTGATCATAAAAACAACATTTGGATAGATCAATCCCTAGGAAACACTTCACGAGAACAACCAACAATTGACATAATCTAACAAGGATCAATTTCTATGAAACCAAATTTATTTTCTTAGAAGATTAAAGTTTTCATATTCCATGACTAACTTCAGCCAACAGGGTGAATAAAAACCATCAGCACTGACTTTAGATAGAGAACAGAATTTAGAAAGACCAAAGCGAATCAAAACTAAACTACACTTAAAAAAGGCGCAAATAAGCTGGAATATTCGAACACCAAGACAGCGAGTTGAATTGTAATACTCAAAATGTGAAAATATCATGCTGGGATGAATGAAATCTAATGTTACAGTAGTTTCGAGAGCAGGCACAACAATAAATCATGAAATTTAAGCCTTTCAACCCAAAATTTTGAACAAATCCATAGAAAATTACACATTTCAACTTTCATCCGATAAAATTCAAGAAAGACAATAATTTAACACCTTACAACGGGAGTCCTTAACTCAGGATAATACAACAAACAAGAAAAAGTAGCAATTTGATGATATACGAGGCTTTAACCAGTCAACATGTTAACATGAAAAACTGTGTTCAAATAAACCAAATGTGGAATGACCTATAATTCAACAAACAACATAACGATCAATACAATCTAATCCTATAGCCAACGAGGCCTTCTACAGCTACTCCCAGCACAGAATAACATTGAAAAAAGTTATTTGTAACTACAAAAGGTCTAGATGAAGCAGAAAAGATTGAAACTTGAACAAAAAAGGATATTACCTGTTAGGGAGCAGCAAAATGGGAATACAAGCTATCGTCCGAATTCTGATTGCCACCCGAAGAGCTTCACTGTTGTTCCGACGATCTTTCCAAAAATATTTTTTAATAAAGGAACTGATCGTGCTCTAAAATATTTCTTCTACTTCTTTTTCAAAATTTTCAACCCCTCCCCCCATTTTTTTCCTCTAAAGAGAGCTATTTATAGAAGATGAAAAATAGGGTCCCCTTGGAGTTCAACAATGTGGGAAAAATTGAAATAAGGGATAATTTAGGGATTTTTGAAATAGGATCTTGTTTTTGAAAATCAAACCCAGGGACAATTTTTAGCCCATAACTTGCACCAAAATTTGGATTTTTTGGAGAATTTAGGAAAATAGGCAACCAATAAAAATTGCGAGAAGGGAATCATCGTCAAGAACCAATGAAATTCTCCCAAATATGTATGAAATTTTACGGATTAATCCAAAATTTTAGGGATTTGAACATTGGGAGGAGACAACTCATTATATTCTAGAAGATTCAAGGCTTTTCTCGTGCATGGAGGGAGGCCGGTTTGTTCGGATCATTGACGAGCTGTTGGCGGTGTTATTGAGTCGTTGGATTTGGGTTGAGAGGAGTTGGCGTTGCTGGAGATGGGTCGGGTTTGGCTGGTGTTGTGCTTGTTGGAATTGTATGCGGGTATTGAGGGTGTAGTTGTACGTTGTTGAAAATTATTGTTGTTTGTTTTATGTTGAAGAAAAGGTTATTACGAGCTGGGTGAGGAGATTTATAGGTTGTTGGACTGAATTTAAAAGGAGAGAAAAATGGGCTGATGTTTTGGGCCTGGGGCGATGATGGGTTGCTGATGAAGGGTGTTAAATTGGGTTATGTTGGAGGTTATTTAATAACCTCAATTAAATCTAATTAGGGTTATTAAATAACCCTTATTAAATTTAATTGGATCAGAATAATCATAATTAAATTTAATTAGATTAAAAATAACTCTAATTAAATTTAATTGGATTAAAATGATCCCAATTAGGAAATGGTAATTTTTTGGGGATTAAGATTGAATTACGATTTAGGCAACTTATTTAAACTCTAACCAAATTGAATATCCATTGGCCAATTGCATTACAATTGGGGCCAATTTGATTTCAATTGAGGTCATATTTAATTAGTTCGCTAAATTGAATCAGAATCCGAAACGAGTTAAGTAATAAATTAACCTCGAGTTTCTTGATTTGATAAAAATCAAACAAATATTCCTTCAAATAGAATATTTTGTGAACTAATCATATTTAAAATCAAGACTTTATCCATTTTGGATTAATTTTCAAGTTTAATCAATAAAAGTCTAATTTTAATTAAAAAAATGTTCATTTAGATAACAAAATTTATACACTCTCGTATATAAAAATACAGAAACGTATAATCGTTAATTAAATGAAAAAATTAACACAAATAAATATTTTAAATTGTATTTATTTGAATAAAATAATTGTTGTTTTTTTATTTTTAAAATTGAAGAAACTTGAAACTAAATTGGATTGTGGAGGCCAAAAATTAGGTGTCAACAGTCACTGCAAAAGCAATGTGGCCACTAGGGGGCAGATATTGCAATTGCAAGGGCTGGGTCACGATAGCTACTTTCGAGCACCTGGAAAGGATATAAATATCCCCCTTTGTTGCCCATTTTCACCCTTTTTTCATTCATTCTCAATAGATTTAAACCCTAAATGTTGAGAAAGCTTAGGATTAGAGCTTGTAAGTGATTTGGGAAGCTTGGATAACTATTATTATGCGATTCTCCTTCGAAATTGTGGTAAGATTCATTCACGTTCTTGGTTGATTTCCCCCTTTTTTTTTTTTTTTTTTTTTCTAAAATCTTTAAAACTTTGTGACTTGATTTTAGCACTTAGGTATCTCGAATTTCATAAGGAAAAGCTAGATATGTAAGAGGGTGTGTAGGTAATTAAGATGATGAAGTGATAATTGCTAGGGTGGTCGCTCAATTTCTCATAATTCATCATCAAAATCATGTACTCCCTCCGGTTTAATTTGTTTGGCTTATTTATTTTTTTGGATCGTTTAGAAAAGAATGATACTCTTTTAGCAACTCGTTAACCTTCTACATGATATGTTTAAGATCATAATATTAAAATGCATTTTAATATATTTGACATATCTTTAATTTGATATCACAAGCAGTAAAAGTCTTCTTTAATTTCATAAACTCTATGCCAAGTCAAAATATATCAAATAATAATAGAAAAAGATCGAGGGAGAACTTTTGTTTTTTATTTTCAAAAGTTACTTATTTATCCGGTTAATGTGAGCTGTTATAATCAAGCAGCGCTATACCTTGCACGAAATTGAGTATTTCATGAACGAACCAATATATTGAAGTGAATTGTCATTATATTCGCGTTGAGCTATTGGTCGGTGTTATATCTCTTGAGCTACATGTTTCCAAAAATGACTAGTTGACTGATATTCTTACAAAAGTATTGGAAAGATCATGGTATGTACATCTACTTGGCAAGTTGGTCATTCAGGATATATTCTCATGCTCTCACTCGGGCTGTGTGTGGGAGTGGGGGATAATTTAAGCTATAAAAGGAGGTGATATTATGAATTTTGAATAACAAGAAGGAAGCGCAAATTTTCTGATATGTATGTGTGCCTCTTGTTATTCGTTTTCACATCTTTATTTTTGCACAATCAGCTATAATTTTGATAAATAATTGATGATAATTCAAATGGGAAACATAAATACTTGATAATTATGGTATAAAATTTGGGGAAAAAAAAGGAAAAATTAGGTGTGTTTTTCTACCGTTCTCTCTTTAAAAAAGGCTAAATGGATCACCAAAAAAATAAAACCAAAATGATAAAAATCGAATAGAACGTACTGATTATTTATGAGAGGATCGGTTTGCATATTCAAAAACAGAAAACAATAGATACAAAACCGAATTTTCTATAAAATAGAACTGACCAATGCCAACTTCTATCCAAAGGCAAATTTGTGTGTCAGGGTACTCTTTTCATGGATTCTGTATGTCTCATATCTACAAACCATTATTAGATTTTCATTAAAGTGTAGTCTACGTATACTAAGTAGTCCTACAAAAATATATACTAGACGTCGGTGGCACGGCCCCAATATATGTTATTTTTTAGTTTCAATTTATGTAACATAAATAGAATTTAGATAATTCTATTTTTAATATGCTTTAGATATTTTAAGTTGTTGACCGTCGTAATTTATAATATCTTTTATGTAATTTTTAAATGATACATGTTACTCTCCCTATTCAAACTTTTGTGGCATTGATAGTCACTTATATTTAAAATAATTTAAGTTTTTAATTATTTAGTATCTTTTTTCCATTCCAATTTAAGTGACATTGATATAATTTGAATAGTTAATTAAATATTTTATATCTTTAAAATTTTTGAAAATGTTAATTATTGTGTTTACGTATTTTAAAAATATATATAACAGATTAAATATTTTATTAAATATTTTAAGTTTTTAACTATTTTAATTTATAATACTTTTTTGTATAATTTTCAAATAAGACATGTTACTCTCCTTGTCCAAATTTTTGTGCAATTGATAGTTAATTATATTCTTAGCTATTCTAATTTAAGTTGCACTGATATAATTTCGAGAGCCAACCAATATTTTATATCTTTTACATTTTTTAGTTGTTGATTAATGTGATCTATAATATTTGTTATGTTTTTATTTTTGGAATATATAATATATTAATATTTTTTTATATTTTAAACTGTTAAATATTGTAATTTATAATACTTGTTATATAATTTTTAAATAATATATGTTACTCTTTTTGTCCAAACTTTTGTAGCATTAATATTCAATTATATTTTAAATAATTTAAGTTTATAATTACTGTGGTTTATAATATATTTTTCCTGCTTCAATTTAGATGATACTGATATAATTTCGAGAGTCAACCAAATGTCTTATATCTTTTAATTTCTTAAGTTATTAGTTATTGTGATTTATAGGATTTTTTTTTTTGAAATATATAACAAATTAAAAAAAATAAGACAAAAAATTAAAATGGATAAAAAGAATAAAGGCAATGGAAAGGACCAATGAAGTTGTGTCAAAGCAGATAGATTGACCTTCGAATTATTTAAGTTGTTAATTATTATAATTTATAGTATTTTTTTTACATACTTTTTGAAACATATAACATATTAAATTTTTTAAAGATATTTTTAGCTGATAACTATTGTAATTTATAATAATTTTTATGTAATTTTCAAATAATATATATTACTTTCCTTGCCCAAAATTTTTTAGCATTGATAGTCAATTATACTTTTGAAATAATTTAATTTTTTAATTGTTATATATTGTTATACTTTTTCTTCTATTCTAATTTAAGTGGTACAATGGTTAGATGACCATAATAATTAATTAGGGTGATATAATAAAATCATGATTGAAGCAGCAATGCAGAAATGTTTTAAATGACTTATAATAACTAATTAGAAGTGATATAGCAAAATTACCATAAAAAATACTTGCGAATTTTTTTTTTAAGTGGACCTCATATAAGACGTTAAGTTAGTTGAGCATTAAATATTATTATGTTTTTACTACTTAGATGACTTATAATAATTTTTTAATATTTAGATGACTTATAATAATTAATTAGAAGTGATGTAGTAAAATTACGGTTGAAACAGACATACCATAAATGTCTATTTTACTTTTTTTTTTATTAAATATTATTAATTTATTAATATATAAATGATATATAATAATTAATTAGGGGTGATATAGTAAAATCACGGAGCAATCAGTTGAATTGGTCAGCAAGAAGGACGACGGGAAGCTCCTCAATCAGCTACCCAACTTTTTTAATATCTAGATGACTTATAATAATTAATTAGAAGCAATGTAGTAAAATTATGATTGAAGCAGACATATCATAAATATTTTTTTAATATTAAATATTATTAATTTATTAATATATAAATATATAAATATATAAATAATATATAATAATTAATTAAGGGTGATATAATAAAATCACGAAGCAAACAGCTAATTTGATAGGCAAGGAGGACAATGGGAAGCTCCTCAATCAGTTGCTCAACTCTCTTATAAAAGAATATATTAACTTATATAATTATTTTATATTGGTGAATAATATTTAAAAACTTTTTAAATGAGGTTGGACTCTTAGATTAGATGGCTTATCCTTCGATTAGAAAAGATGAAAAAAATCCATTGAGTGTGCGCGTCCAGGTCTGTCCTATGTTTCCATCACATGACGAGACTAACGCTCTTGAAAATTTCCACGTTTGTTTTTATCCCTTTGGTGTTTCAGGCTTTACTGTGCTTTCTGCAAGTAATCATCATGGCTGAAGGTAATACATATATAGGTTGATATAGAAGTCGAACAACCAGTCCAATGCAAACACTTCTTTTCGTTGTCAAAGTAGAAGACAAATCGGGTGTGTTGGCACGAAAGAAATTAAACCTTCAAAAATTAGGTGATTATATTTTCATAGTATCTATTTGGCATTTGATAAGTAAATTAAAAATATTATTCAAGAACTTTTATATATAATTTAGATAAATATTATGAACGTGAGTGAGATGAAATATGTTGAGATAATTAATACGAAATATCACTTATAAAATTTATTTCCCTTACTTTCGCTAGGAAAATCATATTCCTAGTTTAGAAAAAAAACTTATTTTAAAATACTTCTCAAAATATTTTGATCAACTAAATATGAAAAAAATGCAAAACAACTTGAGGTTATTAACAATTTAAGCCCTTGAAACCCTTTTTCTTTATTAACTTAAATGATAAAAGAAGTACACGTATGGCGAACACGATGGACAAACATATTAAATTTGGTTTCATTTTTTTTGCATAATAGATTTTTGATGAAACAATACAAAATATCTGAACTAATATATATATATATATATATATATATATATATATATATATATATAAGTTTGGTTTGCTTTTTTCATCTATTTATTTTTAATAAATGAAGCTAAATATTTTTAGCTTTTAAATTTTAAAATCAAGAGAAATTTAAATAAATATTAATTTATTCAATCAAATACTATTTTTAACCAAATTGTGAATGTTCCTAACATGCAAGTAGGTGCAAGTATATAACGAGACCGAAAAGGTATAGAGTCTATATTATATTTCTATTCCAACTTTCCATCCCGCGCTATAAAAATAAATTAAAATCAACAAACAAATTCTGTAGCAAAATAATAAAAGCGTTGTTAACCTTATTTTACGATGAACTAGCGAGAAGTCCATTAGCTATGAGTGATTTGACTACAATATAATAATGGAGTTCATAGCTAATTTAAAGTGACGTGCTTTAATGTGCTTAAACTCAATCATTGGAGTTGTCTTTAATTTCTTCTTGGTGTTCGTTTGCAGGGAGAGAGTCCCATGATCATGAATAATACTTTTGCTAGTACGACATCATTCGGAGGGAGGAAAGGTGCATGGACTAAAGAAGAAGATCTTCTTTTGAAAAAATATGTTGAGAATTATGGAGTAGGAAAGTGGCATCAAGCTCCCATTAAAACTGGTAATATATATGTATACATCTTACTGGCCAAAC
>NC_061120.1:173683860-173766516 GCF_002878395.1 Capsicum annuum | reverse complement strand
ACCCACATCAACAATACATAATTTAATATGTTGTGGATTTCACGAAGTACAAGATTATCATAATATCTAACATGGACGAGAATGCTGATAATCATATCATAATCCCATATTCTAATATCATGGCCATTCCGACAACATACACATTTCACAATGATAGCATGGAAACCATTTAAACATAGGAGGATGACAATCATGTCACATTTAGCTCATATCTTGAGCTACAAAGCATGATTTCTACTTTTTTCAAGAATTTTATCAACCACCTTGCATGCACAACTTAGGGCATAAGTGAATTCATCAAATTACACATCATAAGCAACTAAATTCATGGATTTTATCTTGCATGGTAACATAATATCATGATAAACACACAAAGATTCCAACTTTGAATCAATCAATGTCAACAACATGATTACAAATAACCCAGCACATAAATACCATGATTTATAGATGAAACAAGGTTCTTGAGCTCCATAGATGGAAGGAATCCATGAATGAATATAATTCATACCTTATTTCATGATTTCATGAAGATTGATGGTGAAACTTTCTTGAAATTGGATCTTCTATGAAAACCCTAGCTTGTTCTTGAGAGATTTTTGAGAGAAGAGAGTGTATTTTGGGTGAAAAATGACTGAATAACGTGTTAAAGAGCTTAAATAAGGGTGGGAAGTTGAACTTTTTAACCTTGAATGCATCATTTAATTTCAATAAAATTTTCCCGAACTGGACCACTGGCGCGACGCGGTGCTATCACGCCGTGTCACTGGAATTTGACAATTATGAAACTAAGGGATGGCGATGCGGTGCCATCGTGTTGCCCCTTCTTTTGTGACCTAGAACTTTGGTGCGACGTAGAGGAAATCGCGCTGAGACACTGTAAAAGAACAATTGCCATTTTAGCTTGTGGCATGGCGCGCCACTGGCGAATATGGCGCTGTTTTACGATGAGAATTTGAAATAGTCATAACTTCTTACCCGGTTATCGAATTTGGGTGAATCTTATATCGATGGAAAGCTTATAAAATTTCCCATATGAAAAAAATTAAAAGTCTTTAAAATTCCTAATGTAATAATCATCATTCAATTTAGAAGCTAATACTAGACATTCTTGAGATGAAATTAGCTAGAAAAAAGTATGGGGTATTACAAATTTTAAGTATTAGCTTATAAATTGAATGATGTTTATTCCATGGAGAATTTTAAATATTTTCACTTTTAGTTATGTGGAAAATTTAATAAGATTTCCATCGATATAAGATTCGCCTAAATTCGATAACTGGGTAAGAAGTTATGACTATTTTAAGTTTCAGTCATAAAACACGTCATCTCAGTAGTGGCGCCTCGTGCCATAAGACAAAGTGACATTCTTCAATTTTCAATAAGACTCTTTTACCACATCACGGAGGGCTCCCAAATCCCAATTGTCAAATATTAGTGAAGCTCCGTGATGTCCCCGCATCGTGCCGTCGTCAAATTTCCCAGTTGTCAAATTCCAGTTACACAGTGCGATAGCACTGCGTCGCGCTAGGGGTTCAGGTTGGAAAATTTTCACAAAAATCAAAAGATACGTCCAGGGTTAAATGGGTCTTTTCCCATGATTTTAGTTCAGCGTCAAACACAAAATTTAACCCTAAATGACCTAAGGATATCATTATTCACTCTATTTTTCCCAAATTGAGTTGCTCTCTCTTAAGCCAAAAAATCTTAACTCTCAAATTCAAGGGCCAAATCACAATAACTCTCTATCAATCCTTCCAAATTCATTAACTCAGGTATGTCATGTGTTGATTCATGGGCCCCTTTCACCCATGAAGCACAAGAATCTCTTTTCAAAATCCAATATTTGTGTATTTTGAATGTTTATGATTTAAATTGAATTGAAATTCATGTTCATGATGTTGTGGGGTTTTGATTCATGTTTTAAATTTACATATTCCAATGATTGACCCTAGTATATGATGATTTACATAATAATTATGATGATTTACATAATAATCATGACAAACCCTTCAAATTTGCAAATTTATTTATGCAACCATGAAAATTAGATGCATTGATGATGGTATAACCAAAGTATGCTCCTCATGTATTTGATTAAATTCCTATGTGAAGGAAAAGTGCTATACTAGTGTGACAATATGAAATCCCCATTCATGTACAAGTTTATGCATGTCAAATGTTTGATGAAATGTATTAGTCAGTGAATTATAGATACATGTATAGCCCTTGTGGTTCTTAAGAACTTGTACTTCATGAAATCTCCAACTTCTTATATTATGGATTGTTGATATTGGTCATATATTCAAGAAAATCATGCTTTGTCAGTTTCTTTCCATCGATCCCTGGGAGTACTTGTACCTAAAAAATATAGTTGTGTACCTAGAGCCAGTGTCATGTTTTCATGATATCCTCAGCCAATCCATGATCCATAGAACTCAGTAAGTCATGTGACTCAAGAAAGCTCAGTAATTTAGTAATCTCAGTAGTATTTCGTTAGTTAGAGGAACTCAGTGAATTCAGTCTAGTACAGTTCAGTTAATCATGTTCAGTGTCTATCCAGATGGGAGTAGGAATTAACACCGAGTGAACCTAAGAATGGAAACTCACCTGTTATATTAGGGTGTGATTCTTAGAAGTAATTGTTGCATTCCTGAACTATATAGCAACGTAAGTTGAGACATCATAGCCTGTTATGTGAGGGTAGATGAGGTGACTTAAGCTGTTATATGAGAGTTCCCATCATTCTCACTAGATTTACCTGTTATATGAGGGTTACTCATAAATTGTCCTTACCAGTGGCGCGGTATTGACACCCTTCTAATTAGGGTTCAGATTAAACCCCAACTCAGCTATAAAGCATTATTTAGGGTATGTCGGTTAGATGACTACTTCCCACAATTTCAGTTATAGAATCAGGACTTTTAAATACAGTCATTCAGTCTCAGTAATAGAACTCAGATAGTTCCATAAAATTCAGGACTGTCAGATATAGTCAACTCAGTTTAGAGGCTTTTAGACTATAGTATTTTTAGACTAGATGTTTTTAGACATTGTTTCAGTTTTGGTATTGTCGTACCACATTATTTAGATATGGTTTTATTAGATGTTTATCAGTTTTGAACCTTATGGCTTATTTCAGCCTACTATTTCAACATTTATACAGTATATTATACACTATTCAGGTATAGATATCAGTCATCGGTTAGCTTTTGGTCATTCGGGGTCATGAGCATCGTGTAGCATTCTAGGTATCAGATTCGAGATGTTACAAACTTGGTATCAGAGCCTAAGGTTCAATAGAGTCCTAGTAAGTCTGAAAGTCACATCTAGTAGAGTCTTGTACATGGGTGTGTTGCGTGCCATATTTATGTACAGGAGGCTATGAGATATTTTAGGATCAGTTTTCGTTCTTTCAGTATTCATGTCGTGCCAATGAGCATAAGCTCAAAATTAATTTCCCATTCTAATCCTTTTCTCTTCCATCTATAGAATATGCCTCCCAAAAAGAGAACTGGAAATCAGTTAGCCCCTCAGCCCATCCAAGCAGATCCCTTGAACGAACACGTTTCTCATGCAGAGTTTAGAGCTGCCTTCACTACTCTTGCTCAGTCAGTTGATGCTCAGAATGAATGAATAGATGTCATTTCGGCCAACCCAGTGGCCAATTTAGCTGCATCTAGGATTCAGGACTTTACCCTAATGAATCCTCCATCCGTTTTTGGTCTAAGATAGATGAGGACCCTCAGGAATTCCTTAATCAGGTTTAGAAGGTAACGGACATCATGGGGGTTACTTCTAGTGAGAGTGCTGAGATAGCTGAATATCAGTTGTAGGATGCTACTCATATTTGGTTCAAATAGTGGAAAGCAAAGAGGGCTGTAGCTGCAGGACTTATTGAGTGAGAGGAGTCTGCCACTATATTCTTAGATAGATTCTTTCCCCAAGAGTTGAGAGAAGCTAAGGTGTTAGAATTTATTAACCTCAGGCAGGGCAACATGATGGTGAAAGAGTATTCTCTTACTCAATTATCCAGATATGCTCCTAATGTAGTGGCAGATAGCAGAGCCAAAATGAGTAAGTTTGTGTTAGGGGTAAATGATAGTGTGGTTAATGAGTGCAGATCTACAATGTTGATTAGTGAGATAGACATAGCCAGGATTATGATCCATGCTCAACAGATAGAAAAGCAGAAGATTAAGATAAGAGAGAAGCAGAATAAGAGAGCAAGGAAAGGTAGTTTCAACTTTGCTCAGCCTAAGTCAGAGGGAGGAAACCGTTCACAGTTTCGTCCTAAGTAATTCGTTCCAGCTCCTTCTTCATCTAGTGCTCCAGTGTCAAAATTTAGAGATGGCAATAGAGATAGGGTGCTATGCTCTAAATCTTAGGGTAGTGTTAGCAGTGCTCGAACCTATCCTCTCTGCTAGACTTGTGGCAAGTACTATTAGGGTATTTGCAAAGCTGGCAGTGGTATTTGTTTTAGATGTGGTAAGCCAGGCCACAGAGTTAGAGATTGTCCTCAGCCAGGTCCTCAAGGTCAACTTAATCGTTCCTCAGCCAAGTCCGATCGCCCAAATCAGCAAGCTGCCACTTCCAGTGCTACTAGTGGGTAGTGACCAAATAGACTTTATGCTCTCCAGTCTCAATAAGATCAGGAAAATTATCTTGATGTGGTTACTGGTACGTTACAGATCTTTCATGTGCATGTTTACGCTTTGCTAGATCTAGGAGCTTCTTTGTCTTTTGTAACTCTTTATATAGCAGTTGATTTCGGAGTCAGTCCCGAAATTCTAGCAGAGCCCTTTTTAGTCTCTACCCCAGTGGGTAAAACCATCATAGCCCGGTGGGTATCTAGGAACTGGCCAATTATGATATTTCAGAAAGTCACTTTAGCAGACTTAGTCAAGTTAGAGATGACTAATTTTGATTTCATTCTCGACAAAGATTAGCTTCATTCTTGCTATGCCACAGTCGACTATAAAAATAGAATAGTCTAGTTCTAATTTTTGAATGAACCTGTCCTAGAGTGGAGGGGTAGTATTTAAGCTCTCAAAGGTCAATTTGTTTCCTACCTCTGGGCATGGAAAATGATATCTAAGGGATGTGTCTATTATCTTGTTCATATTAGTTCCGAGACTCCCAGTCTTGAATCAGTCCTAGTAGTGAGTGAATATTAAGATGTCTTTCTCAATGATCTTCCATGGATTCCTTACGAAAGGGAAATAGACTTCGGCATTGACCTTCTTCCCGTTACTCAGTCTATATCTATTCTGCCATACAGAATGGCACCAATAGAACTCAAAGAATTGAAAGAGTAGCTAAAGGATCTCTTAGATAAGGGGTTCATCAGACCCAGTGTGTCCCCGTGGGGTGCACTAGTCTTATCCATATGTAAGAAAGACGATTCTTTTAGAATATGCATTGAGTATCGTCAGCTCAATAAAGTCACGGTCAAGAACAAGTATCTACTTCCCCAAATTGATGACTTGTTTGACCAACTTTAGCGTGCCAGCTATTTGTCTAAGATAAACCTCAGATCAGGATATCATCAGCTTAGAGTTAGGGAGTGTGACGTTCTAAAAATAGCTTTCCGAACTCGGTATGGTCACTTTGAATTCCTAGTCATGTCCTTTGGTTTTACCAATGCCCCAGCAGCTTTCATGGACTTGATGAACCGTGTATTCAAGCAGTACTTGGACATGTTTGTTATAGTCTTCATAGATGATATTCTCGTCTATTTCTGTAGTGAACGTGATCACACAGACCATCTCAGAATCATACTTCAGACTCTCAGAGATCATCAAATATTCACCAAATTCACTAAATGCTAGTTTTGGCTAAGGTCAGTAGCATTACTTGGTCATATCATTTTTGGTGATGGCATTAGAGTAGATCCTTAAAAGACCGAAGCAGTAAGAAACTAGCCTCGCCCTGTCTCTTCATTAGATTTTAGGAGTTTCTTGGGTCTGGCTGGCTATTACAGATGATTTGTTAAAGGATTTTCATCTATTGCATCCCCTATGTCCAGATTGACTCAGAAAAAAGTCAAGTTTCAATGGTTATATTCTTACGAGAAGAGTTTTCAGGAGTTGAAGACTCGACTCACCTCAGCCCCAGTCTTAGCTAGTGTACTGTGATGTATCCAGAGTAGGTTTGGGTTGTGTCCTCATGCAGCATGGTAAGGTCATAGCCTATGCCTCCAGACCGCTTAAACCCCATGAGAAGAATTATCCTACTTATGATCTTAAGTTAGCAGCCGTAGTATTTTCCTTAAAGATTTGGAGGCATTATCTATACGGTGTTCACATAGATGTGTTTACAGATCATAAAAGCCTTCAATATGTTTTTTCGCATAAAGATCTCAATCTTCATCAGGGAAGGTGGTTAGAGCTCTTTAAAGATTATGACATGAGTGTCCTTTATCATCTGGGCAATGCCAACGTAGTGGCCGATGCTCTCAGTAGACTGTATATGGGTAGTGTTGCTCATGTCGAAGATAGTAAGAAGAAGTTAGCTTAGTAAATCCATTATTTTGCCAGACTAGGCAGTCGCTTAGTCGATGTAGAGGAGGGTGATATATGGGTTCAGAGTAGTTCATAATCATCTTTAGTTTCTGAGGTAAAAGAAAAGTCAGACAGACATCCCGGTCTAGTCAAGTTGAAAGAGTCAGTCAAGGATCAGAAAGTAGAGGTTTTCTCCTAAGGGGGAGATGGTGTTCTACGTTATCAGGGTCGTCTGTATGTTTTAGGTGTAGATGACTTGAGACAGTGAATTCTTGCAGAAGCGCATGGTGCGTGCTACTCTATTCATCCAGGAGCCACAAAGATGTACCACGACTTACGGGAGACTATTGGTGGAGTAGGATGAAGAGGGATATTGGAGAGTTTGTGGCTAAGTGCTCTACATGTCTGTAAGTTAAGATAGAGCATCAGAAGCCTAGTGCATCCATACAGGAGTTCAGTATTCCTAATTGGAAGTGAGAAGGAGTGAACATGGACTTTGTGATGGGTTTGCCTCATACTCATCATCAGCATGATTTAGTTTGGGTCATTGTAGATAGAATAACTAAATCAGCTCATTTCTTTCTAGTCCATACCTTTTATTTAGCCGAGGATTATGCCAAAATGTACATTAGAGAGTTGGTCAGATTGCATGGTGTTCCACTATCTATTATCTCAGACAGAGGTACCTAGTTCACCTCTCATTTCTGGAAAGCTTTCCAAAAGGGTCTTGGTACCCAAGTTCATCTCAGTACAACCTTTCATTCTCAAACAGATGATCAAGCAGAAAGGATCGTTCAGACCCTAGAAGATATGCTAAGGGTGTGTACAATTGATTTCAAGGGTAGTTAGGATGACCACTTGCCTTTGATTGGGTTTGCATACAACAATAACTATCATTCCAATATAAAGTTGGCTCCGTTCAAAGATCTCTATGGTAGGAGATTCAGATCTCCAGTCGGTTGGTTCGAAGTTAGTGAGGCTTCAGTCATAGGGCCTGACTTAGTATTCTATGCCTTAGAAAAAGTCCAGTTGATTAGAGAAAAACTTCGGGCTGTTCAGATCCAACAAAAGTCTTATGCAGATGTAACGCCCCAAAAATGGGTCCCGAAGCGTCACACGGTGCTTATGGCTACAAGTAGCCTCAAGCTAACCCTTTGATCCATTTTTATACCATTCAACACTCATCGACAGGATTACTATAATCAAACATCAAGATATTCTCCCTAATATCACAATTCAAGATGAAAGAGATGCGGAAAGTAACAAAATACGACCTCTCCACAAGACTGATCAATCTAACCATCTAGTCTAACAAGCCTCTACTAAACTGTATAACACTGAGCCATTGGGACAAACCCCAACTAACCCTAACATCCGGGAATAAAATGATAACTCAAAATAAAAGAGTGAAATCTGAAATAACCAGTCCTCGAACCATGAGGACTCACCACTGCAGAAAATATAGACCAATGTGCTCGGAGAATCACGTCAAGACTGGGAATGAGCACATAGACCTACATTATAGGGAAAATGTAGCCCACGTACGAATAAATGGGTTAGCACCATGGAATATGGACTGACTATATGAGGGTGTATGCAAGTTTTCATAAAAGTCCTATATCACAAATATTCATAGGAAAATATGCATGCTATAATAAGAGACTCACATAGCTCGAAATAAAATCATCATAATCACCATAGAGTAAAACACATCGGTGAAAACATATGAGTCATCATAGTAAATCCCAATCACTTTCATAATCATTTTCAAGTCATCAAAACGAGTAGCTTTCATAACAATTCTCTTTAAGATATAGAAATATTCATCAAATTCTTCAAAAACGATAACTTTCTCAACTCACACTTTCAAACTATTACATTTTTCATCTCAATTAGAAGAATACACATGCACACTGGGAGTCTCTTACAACCGACATAATCTATGTGAGCTATATGGAGTCCAACATCCAACCCACGTTGGGGAGAGCTATCCTATCCTTGCCATTGGAGTAGGACCTTAATCTTTTGTTCACTAGTGATCACTATATCAATCAGCCTTAGGCTCACATCCTACGGGGGCATGTAGTTCTAGGAAAGTACTAATCACAGCTATACCTCCCATTCGGTGCTAAAGACTACTCCCGAACTGAGCTCAGATCATTTCAAAAGAAAATCCACAGCAACACTATTCAACAATTCATATCGGGAGCCATCATGCTACCCCTTTTTCATAATAAATCAACATGTGGATTTCTTTTCTCATTCAAGTTCAAAAATAACTCTTTCAAGACCAAAAGGTCAAATCATTCAAATATCAAGGTGTGTATAATACATTACTTCACCAAATATCATAACCTCAAATAGGGTTTAAATCCCATATATCAACACTTGAGCAAAACATTTCAAGATTCATACTTTGTATAGAAAACAAGTATAGCTCATATGAAAATCTGGAAATTCAACTTGAAACATGATATTAACATCAAAACTCAAGGAATTTATCTTTAAGACATCACAAAATTATCATAGTTTCTTGAACAAGAATATAGGATAATAGTTTCCATCTCAAATTCATAATTAAACAAGTAAAATCACGTATCTTCATAAAATAATACAAATTTTTGGGCACAATAACGAAAGGATGTTCTTATTGAAAACCCTACATACCTTTATGGTAACAGATTCATTGAAAGATTGGACCCTCAATGTTGATTGTGTAACCCTAGTTGTTTTTCTCCTTTAGTGCTCTTGGATGATGAACTTAGATTGATAATAGGGTTATGATGTGTTTAGATTCTATTAAATTCATAAGGTTAAGTTTAGGGGTGTGTAAGGAGAGCCAAAAGACTTAATTGCCCTCAAAATAAACCATAAGATATACGCCACATATGATATCACATATATTTACATAGGCGCCGCATATGATATCGCCTATATTTACATAGTCGCCGCATATGCTATCGCATATGCTTTCCAGTGGTCATGTGCGATTGGTTAGGCGACGCACTCTAGTTCTTAAAGCCATAACTCCTAGCTCGAGTGTCGTATTTTGGTGAAATTGGTATCGTTGGAAAGCTAATTCGAGTATCTATAATTTTGTGGGTAGAAATATGCAGAAATACCATATATTTATCAAGTTATGCTCATTCAAAGATGACCCTTGCCAATTCAAAAACTAAAAGTTGATGGATTTCGAAACTCTTAGCTTGTACTACTTTAAGTGACTCATATAACCACACTTAACACATCATAAGCTATCTTATAACTAGGGTACTATTGGTAATTTAGGTGCCCAAATATGGCTTACAAAATTGGGGTTTTCACATATACGAACAACGGTTCATTTCCTAGCTTAGGAAAGTTCGGGGCATTACAATATCTCCCCCTTGGGGACATTCGTCCTCGAATGACGTTGGGTATACTAAGAGTAAAGAGAAAATGATGGGTACACAGCTGAAGCAACTTACTAATCTTGCCTCTACTTCATTCTACATTTCCGACACAACAAGGAGTGCATTACTCATGAAATCACAGCTGAATAGTATAAAATAACTGCTGAACTACTGCGATTCTGCATAGAAAAGGAATGATTTAGAGCAAAATGGTACCTTCGGCTTGATAGAGGCTTGCAGAAAATAGGTGCGGATACTTGGATCACATATCCATCTCGATTTTCCAAGTTGCACCTTCAACAGATTAGTTTCGCCACAACACCTTGACCAAGGGAACTTCTTTATTCCTCAGTCTTCGGACTTGGTGATCTAAAATCTCAACAGGAACTTCCTCAAAAGAAAGACTATCTTGCACATCAGGGTTTTCTGAAGGATCTACAACAACATAATCACCAACGTGTTTCCTAAGAATGGAGACATGGAAGACAGGGTGAACAATGATAACTCTGAAGGCAACTTAACCTCATACGCTACCTTACCAATACGGCTAAGAACTCTGTAGGGGCTAACATAATGGGGACTAAGTTTCCCCTTCTTCCCGAATCTCTTCACTCCCTTCATGGGTGAAATCTTCAAATACACCAAGTCACCAACTTAAAATTCAAGGTCTCTTCTCCTCACATCAGCATCCGACTTCTGATGACTCTGTACGGTTTTTAATCTTTCTCTAATCACTTTGAATTTTTCCATAGCCTCAACGACTGAATCAGGACCACTCACGGAAGCTTCACCCACTTCAAACCAACCTATGGGTGACCTACATTTCCTGCCATACAAAGCCTCAAATGGAGCCATGCCAATGCTAGAGTGAAAACTGTTATTGTAAGCAAACTCTATCAACAGAAAATGCTCATCCCAACCCCCCTTAAAGTCAAGAGCACAGGATCTCAACATATCCTCTAAGGTATGGATGGTCCTCTTAGCCTGACCATCTGTCTGCGGATGGAAAGCAGAACTCAAATGCACTTGGGTTCCAAGACTCTTCTGAAAAGGTCTCCAAAACTGCAAAGTGAACTGAGTACCCCTATCTGAAATGATGGACAAGGGAACTCCATGCAATCTGACTAATTCCCGGATGTACAATCTAGCATAATCCTCAGCAGTATAAGAAGTATCCACAGGCAAGAAGTGCGCAGACTTAGTCAATCTATACATAACAACCCAAATGAAATCATGATGGCATCGATAAGGAGGTAAACCAGTCACAAAATCTATGTTTATCTCTTCCTACTTCTAAGTAGGAATACTGAACTCCTGCATTATACCACCAGGTCTTCGGTGTTCTACCTTAACCTGTTGGCACATCGCACACTTAGCCACAAATGCTGCTATGTCCTTCTTCATGCCACTCCACCAATAGATTTCCCGCAAGTCGCGTTACATCTTGGTGGCACCAGGGTGAATAGAATATCGCGCACCGTGCGCTTCATCTATACTTCTCCATCTCAGATCCTAGACATTCAGAAAACATAATCTATTCTGCAATCTCAACACACCATCCCCCCCTTCAGAGAAAACCTTCACCTTTTCGTCCTTGACTAATTCTTTCAGGCTGACCAAACTAGCATCTAAGTTTTGCTTCTCCTTTACTTCCGAAACCAAGGAGGATTCAGAGCTACTCTGTACTAACATACTCCCTTCAGCGGAGTCAAGTAACCTAACTCCCAACATAGATGGCAAAGAATAAAACCTATTCTGGCGCTGACCGCCAGCAGTGCTAGAAAAGGTGCCCTGAGCTGGGGCTGGGCGAGTCACCTGAACTAGAGCACTAGCAGTCTGAGTCTGAGTCTGAGGGCGATTATCACGATGCTTTTTCCTGGCAAACCTTAGGTACAGGAGCACTAGCTGACGATGGTGCTGGTATAGATGAATGGTTCTGAAACTGAGGGCGATTCCCAACCTGTGGTCTAGTCTGACCTTATCCGTGCTGCTTGGGCCTAACTCTCTTATTCCCTCTCATTCTATCCCTCTCCTTGATCTTGTTTGCTTCAATCTATTGGGCATGAGTCATCAGCCTGGAAAGATTCATCTCACTATTTAACATAGCAGACCTGAACTCCTTAACAACATAGCTAGATACTCCTATCACAAATATACTCATACTAGCCAGATTATCAGCTACTAAGTTAAGAGCATATTTGGCCAACTGATTGAACTTCAGATAGTACTCTTTAACAGTCATAGTGCCCTGTCGCAAGTTCATAAACTCCTCTACCTTCGCCTCTCTCATTTCTAAAGGGAAAAACTTATCCAGGAATGCTTCCTGGAATTCCTGCCAAGACGTAGAGGCGACACCCTCACCTTTACCCTTACTCCAAGAAACTACCCAATCATATGTAAGGTCTTTCAACTGATATGCTGCTAACTCCACACTATGCTCCTCAGGGATATGCATTACCTGAGTAATCTTTCGCACCTCCTCCAAGTACAACTGTGGATCCTCATCTAGCTTGGACCCATAAAATTCTAGCGAATTCATCCGCATAAAGTCACGAATCCTCGCAGTAGCTGAATCACCTCCCTGCTGCTGTGAAGCTGGGGCCGGATTGGCCTGAATATTCACAGTGACAGGTTGGGCCAGCGCCTGAAAGGCTACCCAAAATTCAGCATAGGACACATTTTCATTCAATGGGTCAGCAGGATGGGGTTGCTGACCATTGTTATTTCTTTTAGCTTGGTGAGGAGGCATATTCTAAAAGAGGAGAGCACAAATTAATAGCTGAAAGGAAACAACTATAAGCACGATGGACTTCAAAAAGAAAGAAATAACACTTTTTCCTAAAACGCTTGTAGACTCTTGCTCATAGATGTGGCTCACTACACACCGATGATCAAGACTCTACTTAACGCGGTTTGCCAGACTCCCTAGGACTCCAATAACCTTGGGCTTTGATACCAAGTTTTTAACGCCCCAAAAATGGGTGTCGAAGCTTCACACGGTGCTTAAGGCTACAAGTAGCCCCAAGCTAACCCTTTGAGCCATTTTTATACCATTCAACACTCATCGACAAAATTACAATATCAAATATCAAGATATTCTCCATAATATCATAATTCAAGATGAAATAGATGCAGAAAGTAACAAAATACGACCTCTCCACAAGATTGATCAATCTAACCATCTAGTCTGACAAACCTCTACTAAACTGTATAACACTGAGCCATTGGGATAGACCCCAACTGACCCTAATAGCAGGGAATAAAATGATAACTCAAAATAAAAGAGTGAAATCTGAAATAACCAGTCCTCGAACCATGAGGAATGACCACTGCAGAAAATGTAGACCAATGTGTCCGAAGAATCACGTCAATCCTGGAAATGAGCGCCTAGACCTACATTATAGGGAAAATGTAGCCCACGTATGAATGCATGGGTCAGTACCATGGAATATGGACCGAGTATATGAGGGTGTATGCAAGTTTTCATAAAAGTCCTATATCATAAATATTCATAGGAAAATATGTATGCTGTAATAAGAGACTCACATAGCTCGAAATAAAATCATCATAATCACTATAGAGTAAAATACATCGGTGAAAACATGTGAGTCATCAAAGTAAATCCCAATCACTTTCATAATCATTTTCAAGTCATCAAAACGAGTAGCTTTCATAACAATTCTCTTTAAGATATAGAAATATTCATCAAATTCTTCAAAAATGATAACTTTCTCAACTCACACTTTCAACCTTTTACATTTTTTATCTCAATCAGAAGAATACACACACACACTGAGAGTCTCTTACAACCGACATAATCCATGTAAGCTACATGGAGTCCAATGTCCAACCCACATTAGGGAGAGTTGTCCTATCCTTGCCATCGGAGTAAGACCTTAATCTTTTGTTCACTAGTGATCACTATATCAATCAGCCTTAGGCTCACATCCTACGAGGGCACGTAGTTCTAGGGAATTACCAATCATAGCTATACCTTCCACCCAGTGCTAAAGATTACTCCCGAACTGAGCTCAGATCATTTCAAAAGAAAATCCACAACAATGCAATTCAATAATTCATATCAGGAGCCATCATGCTACCCTGTTTTCATAATAAATCAACATGTGGATTTCTTTTCTCATTCGAGTTCAAAAATAACTCTTTCAAGACCAAAAGGTCAAATTATTCAAATATCAAGGTGTGTATAATACATTACTTCACCAAAGACCATAATATCAAAGAGGGTTTAAATCCCATATATCAACACTTGAGCAAAACATTTCAAGATTCATACTTTGTATAGCAAACAAGTATAACTCATATGGAAATCTAGAAATTCAACATGAAACATGATATTAACATCAAAACTCAAGAAATTTATCTTTAAGATATCACAAAAATATCATAGTTTCTTGAAAAAGAATATAGGATAATAGTTTCCATCTCAAATTCATAATTAAACAAGTAAAATCACATATCGTCGTAAAAAATACAAATTTTTGGGCACAATAACGAAAGAATGTTCTTGTTGAAAACCCACATACCTTTATGGTAACGGATTCATTGACAGATTGGACCCTCAATGTTGATTATGTAACTCTAGTTGTTTTTATCCTTTAGTGCTCTTGGATGATGAACATAGATTGATAATAGGGTTATGATATGTTTAGATTCTATTAAATTCGTAAGGTTAAGTTTAGGGGTGTGTAAGGAGAGCCAAAAGACTTAATTGCCCTCAAAATAACACAAAAATAGAGTGTTTAAGTCACTTGAAACCATAAGATATGCGCCGCATATGATAACACCTATATTTACATAGGCGCCACATATGATATCACCTATATTTACATAGGCGCTGCATATGATATCGCCTATATTTACATAGGCGCCGCATATGATATCGCCTATATTTACATAGGCGCCGCATATGCTATCACCTATATTTACATAGGTGCTGCATATTCTATCGCATATGCTTTCCAGTGGTCATGTGCGATTGGTTAGGTAATGCACTCTACTTTGCAAAGCCATAACTCCTAGCTTGGATGTCAGATTTTGGTGAAATTGGTATTGATGGAAAGCTAATTCGATTCTCTATAATTTTGTGGGTAGAAATCTGAAGAAATACCATATTTTTATCAAGTTACACTCATTCAAAGATGACCCTTATAAATTTAAACACTAAAACTTGATAGATTTCAAAACTCTTAGCTTGTACTACCTTAAGTGACTCATATAACCACACTTAACACAACATAAGATATATTATAACTAGGTTACTCTTGGTAATTTAGGTGTCCTAATACGTCTTACAAAATTAGGGTTTTCATATATACGAACAATGGTTTATTTTCTAGCTTAGGAAAGTATGGGGCATTATAGCAGATGTGCGTAGAAATCACCTCAAGTTTGAGGTTAGTGACTATGTATATCTAAAGATCTCTCTCATGAAGGAAGTGAAGGGTTCGATAAGAATTGGAAAGCTCATTCCTCGATATATCGGTCCATTCAAAATTCTCAGTCGCTTTTGCAAGGTAGCTTATAAGCTCAAATTGCCTTCAAATTTTGCCACAGTTCATCCATTCTTCTATGTTCTATGCTCAAGAAGTGCATAGGTGACCCAATAGATTTAGTCCCTATTCAGAGTATAGATGTTCAGAACAACCTCTCTTATGAGGAGATTTTAGTCAAAATTCTTGACTATTAGACTCGTAGACTGAGGAACAAAAAAGTCCATCTAGTAAAATTTTTTGGAGGAATCAGTACATTGAGGGAGCTACTTGGGAAATTGAAGTAGATATGCGAACCAAGTACCCTCACCTCTTCTCCACAAACTCAGATCGAGCTGTAATAGTTCTCCTTAAATTTTTCAGTTTTCATGTCCAGATTTCAGTTATAACTTGGTATCAATTTCTCGTTTAGAATTCCATTTTAAACTTGGTACTAAGTACCATTGCATGTTAAATCATTTGTTCATGCATCAGAGGAGTCATGTGTCCATACATCAGACATGCATTCTCCTTGTAAGGAAATTAGCTATCAAAAATCTCAGTCAAGTATTCATGTCAGTTATGAAATCATACATCAGATATGCATGCTTGGTATGAATCTCAGAAATCTAGTCTTGTTTCAGTTATTTATGTCTAGTATGTACTTTAGTCTATCATTTCTACCATCTCAGTCAGTCTTATTCGAGGATGAATGTTCCCAAGGGGGAGATATTGTAATACCCTAAAGTTTCCTAACTAATTTCGTCCCTAGAATGTCAAGTATTAGATTCTAAATTGAATGATGTTTATTTCATGGGGAATTTTAAAGATTTTTACTTTTAGTTATGTGGGAAATTCATTAAGCTTTCCATCGATATAATATTCACCCAAATTCGATAACTGGGTAAGAAGTTATGACTATTTCAAGTTTCAATCGTAAAACACGTTATCTCAGTCAGTGGCGCGTGGCGCCATAAGCCAAAATCACATTCTTCAATTTCCAGTATGACTCCGTGATTTTACCACGTCATGGAGGGCTCCTAAATCACAATTGTCAAATACCAGTGAAGCTCCGCGATGTCCCTGTATCGCATCATCATCCAATTTTCCAGTTGTCAAATTCCAGTGACACGGGGCGATAGCGCCGCGTCGTGCTAGGGGTTCAGGTCGAGAAATTTTCAAAAAAATCAAAAGACGCGTCCAGGTTTAAATGGATATTTTCTCATGATTTTTAGTTTAGCCTTAAAGATAACATTTAACCCTACATGACCTAAGGATATCATTATTCACTCTATTTTTTTCCAAATTGAGTTGCTCTCACTCAAGCCAAGAAATCTGAACTCTCAAATTCAAGGGCAAAATCACAAGAACTCTCCATCAATCCTTCCAAATTCGTTAACTCAGGCATGTTATGCGTTGATTTATGGGCCCCTTTCACCCATGAAGATCAAGAATCTCTTTTCAAAATCCAAGATTTGTGTATTTATAAATGTTCATAATTTAAATTGAATTGAAATTCATGTTTATGATGCTGTGGTGTTTTGATTTATGTTTTAAATTTACATATTCCAATGATTGACCCTAGTATATAATGATTTACATAATAATCATGATAAAACGTTCAAATTTACAAATTTATTTATGCAACCATGACAATTAGATACATTAATGATTGTATAACCAAAGTATGCTCCTCATGTTCTTGATTAAATGCCTATATAAAGGAAAAGTGACATACTAGTGTGATAATATGAAATCCCCATTCATGTACAAGTTTATGTATTTCAAATATTTGATGAAATGTCTTAGTCAGTGAATTATGGATACATGTGTAGCCCTTGTGGTGCTTTAAAACTTGTACTTCCTGAAATCTCTAACTTATTATATTATGGATTACTGATGTTGGTCATGTATTCAAGAAAGTCATGCTTTGTCAGTTTCTTTCCATCGAGTCCTGGGGGTACTTATGCCTAAAAAATATAGCTGTGTGCCTAGAGCCAGTATCATATTTTCACAATATCCTCACTCTATCCATGATCCACAGAACTCAGTCAATTATGTGACTCAGGAAAGCTCAGTGATTCAATAATCTCAGAAGTATTCCATCAGTTAACGAAACTTAATGAATTTAGTCTAGTCCAGTTCAGTTAATCATGTTCAGAGTCTATCCTTATGGGAGTAGGAATTAGCATCGAGTGAATTCAAGGATGGGAACTCACTTATTATGTTAGGGTGTGATTCTTAGAAGTAATCCTTGCGTTCTTGAACTACATAGCTAGCATAGGTTGAGACATCATAGCCTGTTGTATGAGGGTAGATAGGGCGACTTAACCTGTTATATGAAGGTTTCCACCATTCTCACTAAAGTTACCTATTATATGAGGGTTACTCATAGATTGTCCTTACCAGTAGTGCGGTATTGACACCTTTCTAATTAGGGTTACAAGTTAGAGCCCAACTCAGCTATAAAGCATTATTTGGGGTATGTCGATTAGATGACTACTTCTCATTGTTTCAATTATAGAATCAGGACTGTCAAATATAGTCCTTCAGTCTCAGTAATAGAACTCATATAGTTCTATAGAATTTAGGACTACCAGATACAGTCAACTTAGAATAGTATGGAACTCAACTAGTTCCATCAGAACCTAGATTATTAGATACAGTCACTTAGTATCAATTATTTTAGTTATACAATTATCAGTATCTCATATTATCTGTACCCAGGCTATGTAATTATGTTATCACAAACTCAGTTATAGTTATTATGTATTCATGCATGGATTCTCTCATTTATGTTATCCAGTTAGTTAGTATAGTTCATGCATGTGAACCTTTTGTATTCAGCCTACCTCACATGCATACTAGTACATTCAAACATACTAATACATTTCCACTATAGTGTTTTATACCATAGGTTCAGAAGCATGAGTGCCAGAGCATTAGTAGCATTCCAGTACTCAGCAGTTAGAGTCAGCAGTGAGTCCTCATCCTTTAAGGACATGATCATTACTTTAATTATTTATTACTTAGTTTATTTTAGTAGTTGGAGTTAGTTGGGGACATGTCCCATCAACTCCTTATTCAGACAGTTTAGAGGCTTTCAAACTATAGTGTTTTCAGAGGCTTTCAGACTATAGTGTTTTCAGACTAGATGTTTTAGACATTGTTTTAGTTTTGGTATTGTCATACCACAATATTCAGATATGGTTTTACCAAATGTTTATCAGTTTTAAACCTTATGGCATGTTTCATCCTACTATTTTTGTATTTATATAGTATATTATATAGTGTTCAGGTACATATATCTGTCATGGGTTAGCTTGTAGTCCTTCGAGGTCCTGAGCACCGTGTAACATTTTGGGTATCAGTCCTCCTCTTTCCGGACAACACATACAAAGAGACCCGCTCAGATTTGGGGCCTTACAAACTTAGGTGGTTACTTAGTGACTTAAAAATTTTGAAGTTTAGGTACTTGAATGTCAAATTTTTTTGTTGAATGTAGTTAAGTTTGGTGACTTGGTAGGTGACTTAGTCACTTGAAATTGATTACGATGTAGGTACTTTTTCATTTTGAATTTAGGTATTTAAAATGTGAACTTTTTGTGACTTGATCTAATTAGTTGAATCTGATTGATTGTGTAGATGGAACCTGATTATAGCTGGATATATAAATAGAATAATGATAATAGAATGAGTCTTAGGGCAGAATTTGTTGAAGGTGTCAAACGATTTGTTGAACATGCTAAGACACTTGATGTTTGGTCATATTTTTGGGCTATTCGTTGTCTTTGTGTTAGATGTGATGGCATAAATCTTTTAAAAGAAGAAGTTGTGAAGGAACATCTTTATAGAAGGGGGTTTCATGAGGACTTTTTAAGGTTGCATGCTATTGATGGTGATGTTGGGTAGAATAACTTTGTTGTTGGAGAAATTAGTAGGTCTGCAGGGCATAATGAATATCAAGATACTAGGATGACTGAAATGGTGCACGATGCTTTGGGATGAAACACGGGGGCGACTTTAGGAAAAATGTCGAAGATGTTCCTAATAGAGAAATGGGCAAATTGTATGAACAATTGCATAATGCTAGTCATCCTTTATTTGACGGTGTTCACACTCTTATTTGTCTGTTGTTGTTAGATTATTAAGTATTAAATCTGACTGGAATATTTCTGAAGGAGGAATGGACTCAATGATAGACCTTATTAAAGAGTTAGTTGACCCCAACTTGGAGGTTCCTGATTCTTTCTATAAGGCAAAAAGATTGATGTCAAAGTTAGGTCTCTCATCGGTTAGAATTGATTGTTGTGAAAATACCTGCATGTTATACTTTAAGGAAGATACTAACCTAGAGTCCTATAAGTTTTGTCAGCACCCTTGATATAAGTGTTGTTGTAGTGGAAATAAAATTGCTATTAAGGCAATGCATTATTTACCTCTGATACCAAGGTTGAAGAGGTTGTATGCTTCAAATAACTTAGCTCCTCATATGAGATGTCACAGTAAAAATAGAAGGCCCACTAGTGTTATGTGTCATCCATCTGATGGAGAGGCTTGGAAGCATTTTGATGCAACTTATTTGGATTTTGTAGCAGAGCCACAAAATATTCATTTAGGTTATGTGCGGATGACTTCTCTCCTTTTTTAGTTGGTGCCGCGCCATATTCATGTTGGCCTGTATTTATCACCCCATATAATCTTCTTCCTTAAATATTGATGACTAGTACATATATATTTCTGAATTATGTCGTTCCTGGCCTGCATAATCCAAAAAGTGAAATAGATATCTATTTACAACCTTTGATCGATGAGCTTCAAAATTTATGGCATTAGGGGGTTAAAACTTGAGACATCTCACTTAAATAGAATTTCAATCTACATACATATCTAATGTGGACTATTAATGATTTTCCTACTTATGGAATGTTGTCTGGGTGGATAATATCTGGAAAGTTGGCTTGTGTATACTGCATGAAAAAAATAAAATCTTTCACATTGAAACATAGCAAGAAACATTCATGGTTTAATTGTCATCGTTGTTTCTTGCCACCTGATCATGAATTTAGGAGACTCAAGAATGCATTCAGAAGGAATAGAAGGAAACATGATAGTCCATCTCCAAGGCTATATGGTCAGGACATCTGGGAGATAGTTCAGGATTTTTCTAAAGTCAGTAAGGAACCATTGTATAGGCTGGATAGATATTGCGTTTCACATAACTGGACTAAGCAAAGTATATTTTGGGAGTTAGAATATTGGCTAGATAATTTACTTAGAAATAATGTTGATGCCATGCATACTGATAAGAAATATTTTGACAACTTGTTCAACACAGTTATGGATGTCACCGGCAAAACAAAGATAATCCTAAAGCCAGACTTGACTTACCAGAATTTTGTAAACGCAGAGAATTACACTTACAGGAGGGGTCCAATGGCAATGTTCTTAATCCCAAGTCTATTTTTACCTTTAAGTTGGACAAAAACGTCAAATATGTGAGTGAGTCCAAAGTTTGAAGATTCCTGATGAATATGCCTCAAATTTGAAAAAAAAGGGGTTGATGTGGCATAAGGAATCTTGCATGGAATGAAAAGCCATGATTGTTAGGTTATCATGGAATAATTACTTCCAATTGTTTTTATTGGTTTATCTGAAAACATATGAAAACCAATAGCAGAGATTAGTTTGTTCTTCAAAGACTTCTATGCCACCACATTAAAAGAAGAAAATCTAGCTCGAATAGAAAGTAATATTGTTGTTATCACCAACAAGCTGGAGAAGATTTTTCTGCTAGCATTCTTCAATGTGATGGAACATGTTCCCATTCACCTTGTGAACGAAGCTCGGCTAGGTGGTTCAGTTCAAACTAGGTGGATGTATCCATTCGAACAGTAAGCAATTGCAACATATTTAAATTCATACATATCTTTTTTTAATATAGTAAACATCTAATTTTAAGATTGTGTAGGGCAATTGGAAAATTGAAAAGGGGTCCCAAAAACAAACATATGGCGGAAGGCTCTATAGTTGAGGCATATCTTGCAAGAGAAACGTCTCAATTTTGTTCATACTACTTTTGTGATGAAGTTGCTTGTTCAAGAAACCGACCAAATTATCATCAGGATGATGTGAATGAGCCTCATTTTCAATCTATATCAATTTTTAATCAATTTGGTTATAAGGCTAAAAAGATCATATTTCGCCGGCTCACTCCCACGGAGCACAAATCAGTAACTTTGTATGTCTTGCTGAATTGCCCGGAAGTTGAGCCCTTTTTGAAGTAAGGAGATTAAAAGGTTAACATATCTTATTTGTTTACTAATTCCCTTAAAGAAACTAATTGTGTTTCGCATGTTGAATCTTCAGTTTATTTAAGACTCAATTCCACAAAAATCAAGTGTATGCATCCTTTGCAACATGGTTAACTTATGAGGTTCGTAAGTGTATTAATATTTCTATAAATTTTAAAAATTTACACATTTCTCAGCTAACATATATATATATACATGTATAGTATTTTTAGGTACACCAGTCACCAAATGCAGCCGCATACGATTAGTTCTTGAGAGATATTTCTATGGGTCTAGTTGAAGATCATGCAATGTCCCATTACATAGTAAATGGGCTTAAATTTTCCACCGAAGAACATTCCAGAACAAGGAAAACAAACAATAGTGGTATTTGGGTTAAGGATGATGATGATGTTGATTACTTTGGCATCATACACGAGATCTTAGAATTGGAGTATTCTGGTTTCCCAATAAAAAAAATTGTCCTCTTTCGATGTAAGTGTTTTGATCCAAGAACAAGAGGCACAAGAGTTCATAAGGATCATAACATCATTGAAGTAAAGCACAATAGGTCGTATTCTATTTATCATCTATTTGTTCTAGCGCAAAATGCTAAACAAATGTATTATGCTCCTTATTTGTTGTGTAGTGATAAGTCTGATTGGTGGTTATAATCAAAACAAAGTCTATAGGATGGGTGAAGTTGAGAATGTATTGGAGACTGCGTATCAAAATAAAATGCAGATTGATCACCAGCTTGTGGACATTGACTTAGTGGATAGGTTGAATCACCTGAAAAATATATTTGAAGAAGTTAATATTGTGGAAGAAGAGGCTGAGTGGGTAGGAGATGAGAAAACTTCCTAAGAGGGTGAATGATTTAGTGGAGAGTCTTCAGAAGAGGAGGATTAGTTTGTGTAGGTTGTATTTATTATGTATTGATGTCTTTATGCTTTGTACTATATATTTACCTTTATGTTTCTTGTTTAAGATTGATATGTAAGATACTGTTTAAAATTGTTGTTTTCACTTTTTCATAATTTATATAGTAATAAAAATATTCTTGTCTATCTCGTGTTGTTGGAGCGATTTGAAATGTGAATTAGTAACTTAAAATTAGTTACTTGGAATGTTTTCTTATATATTCATTTTGTAGGAACTAACTAATTGTTAACTTTACATAATTTACATGTCAGGTAGAGGTGACAAAGGTAAGGGAAAAGTTGATCCTACGAAAACAAAAAAACAACAACCTCCGTCTTATAGACGACCGGCAGGTATTCATAATTTAAGGGTCGATTTGCTGACGCGCCAACACGACCTTCATATTCTATGTCATCTCAGCATTCGGCTTCTACTCCTACGCATGTGGGGCCACTTCATGGGTCTACACCGACTCATTCTGCTCCTATCACCGTGCCACTACCATCACAGTACTAAAGGATGACCGCTGGCATATCTGAACATCTACCATCGTCAATACCCTCCTGTAGCAGTCACTCAGGTTCACACAGTGATTCTGATGGATCTATTGAGTTGTCGGATCTTTATCTTGGAGGCAATCTATCCAGTGCTTCAGATCCACCCACGCCAGTGCATCCACTAGTACTTGCTCCACAGCCTGCAGATAGAGATGATTATGGGGGGGGGGGGGGGGGGCGTTATCTTATTCAATATGGAACAAGGTAAGATTTCTAAATATAATAGCATTATTTATTTTTCATTTCTATATCATTATGCTCTATAAAATTACTGTTTGATCTTGTGTTATAGGTTTAAGCCGGATGCTGGAGTTGGAAAAATTGTGAGTAAATGCATTTATTGGCATCTCAACTGCTACTGGACCAGTTGGCAAAAGGTTATAGAAAATGACAGAAAAAGAATGTTTAATGAATTTCATGTAAGGATTTAACTTATTGACTACTTATTAACACATTGTTAGAATAAAAGATTGAATATTATATTTTTATTTTATTGTAGAAATATTTTTGGTGGAATGATGCGAATGAATGTGCTATAAAGAAATTTTTTTATAGAAGAGCTAGATCCAGATTTAACGGTCTATTGGATTATGTCAGAACCAACTTGGTACGACCTAACTGGATAAGTAAATCTTTATGGAAATAGTATATTTGCTATTGGAATAGCGAAGAATATCAATTGTTGAGGGACAAAGAAAAGAAAGCCCGAACATCATCCAAGGGTAGCTCCCTACATACTGTAGGTGCAGTTAGTATGATTGCTGTGGAGAAAAAAATGGTATGTAACTTTTACGGTTTTAATTGTTTGTTTCTATTTAAATTTTTAATTATTTGAAGATTAATAATTTTTTCATTTGCAGGAAAAAGAAAGGGTAGGAAGATACGACACGATGAGCTATTCGAGGAGGTGTATGTGAGGAAAAAAAGAACCCGACTGATGAAGATGTTTGGGTTGAGCCTCATGCAAAAGTTGCCCATGTAAGAATCAAATTTTGAATTTATGAATCTTTTTCTCAAAGTTGATATTATTTAAGTATAAGTACTTTAATATTTTTTAACTATTAATTTTAACTTTACTTTGAATATAGGACAAATATAGGTAACTCTTTAGAGAGTTTTGTAGCACTCAGCCTCCTGAAAGTCAGGGAGACCCAATACCCCAACATGTAGAGAAGGAGTTATGGGAACAAACTGTTGGTCCTACAGTTAGAGGCCATTACTACGGCTACCATAAAAATAATTTTAGCGAGAATGTTGGGTCTTCGTCCAGTCCCACATCCTATACCTCTTCAGTTGATAGAGAAACCATTGAATCACTAAAAAATATAGTTTCTAAACTTACTGAAGCGCTTGCTGAACAGAGAGAGAGGGCACAGAAGAAGGAGTAGGAAACAACATCACAAATCAAGATGTTGCAGGAGCAGTTCAGCTCTTTTATTTAGACTGCAGGGATTATTCATCCATGTCCTGGTGATGCAATTCGGGCTATAAAAGGACTAGGCCCACTGGATGATATCAGCACAGACGAGGATGCGGAAGACGAAGACAATGACGATGACGATGAAGATGAGTGGTAGTTTTTTGACTTTTGTATGTGTTGTACTTTGGATTTTGACATTTTGTTGTAGTTTTAAACCTTTGTATGTTTTGTTGCATTTTTTACATTTTTACACTTTTGCTGGACATTTTGTATGTGTTGTGTAGTGAAATTTTGTATGTTGTGTGAGAATACACTTGGTTTGTTGTTGTTGTTGTTGTTGTTGTTGTATTATAGTATTTTGTTTCATTTGTTGCTTTTTATTTTTTAAAAATTTTTTTCAAAAAAATCTACCACAAGTGGTTGATTTTTTTAAATTATTTTTGCAGAAAACCGACCACAAGTAGTCAGTTTTTCTGGAAATTTTACAAAAAACCGACCACTAAAATTGATTAATTAATTTTACAAAAAACCGACCACAAGAGGCCGGCTTTAATAACATTAATTAATTAATTTTAAAAAAAATCGACCACTTGTGGTCGGTTTATTTTGAAAATTTTTAATTTTAAAATTAATTTTTTCTATTATATATATATATATATATATATATATATATATATAAAGCTACCACAGTTTTCCCGACCACGCATTTTGATCGGTTTTGTGATCGAAAATTGAGGAAAACCGATCACCTGTGGTTGGTTTTTGTGGTCAATTTTTCTCTTTTTTTTAGTAGTGATATAGAGTTAAAGTTATATGCACATTGATGGAATATTTTTGTTTCCTAACATTTTGACGTATCACAGAAAAGTGTGTCTTTCTTGTTAGAATTATCGAATAATATTTTATGTAGAGAATCATGTGCATTTCATAACCAAAAAAAAATCTTTTTCAAGGGAGGAAATCGCGGATGGTGATTGATTATCATGGTTTTCCGAAAAAAAAAGACCAATCGTGGTTGTTGGATTGTACCCCATTGGAATTAAAAATCAATCAAGTCTATTAGTTAATTGGCGGGAAAAAAAATTTAAAAAACAATGAAGCCTGTCGATTTTCTTAAATTATGCTATTATAAAATACATCATCAAAGAATTGGACTGAGATTTGTACTGTGGTAAATATAATATTTTGTAATATCATTATACTAGTCGGGGGCGGACCTACATATTATTGTGGGTGCTCTGGCACCCACTAAACTCGACGCGGAATAGGTAAAATTACATGAAAAAAATATATGAAAATTATTATATAATATATAAAAGCACCCACTAAAATGAAAGTTGGTTGGGTGCATTGGCATTTAGCTTGACTTTAAGCTTCTCCACTTGAAGGATACCTTGGGTTCGATCCTCATTGAGGTGAATTTTTATTTTTTTTCAGTTTTAAATTTTTTTAAGCACCCACTATTCTTAAAATTTTGGGTCCGCCACTGATACTAATGATGCTTATTAGATTAAGGTTTTTATTTTTTTATTTATACTCTTCAAGCATATTTTTGCATCAAAATAAAAGACATTTGGATTTTTTAAGAAAATGAAATTACCAACCGCGACGGTTAATTTATCAGTCGAATATTTTGGAAGAAAAAAATGGATCAACTCGAACGATTGTCTGTGTATTATTTTTGACTTTGTAACGCAAAATCGATTGATTCCAACAACAAATTTTGTGGTTCAGTATACCAATAGACTTGGTAGGAAATATATCTGCTTTTAGTAGTGATAACATTTTAAGTGGCCTGATAATTTATTCTTAATTCACAATACCAAAAACTATTTAACGATAATTAGTTAGTAATAATAGCTAAATTTGTTGGGATCTCAAATTCAAATTCTTTATTAATTTCTGATTTCTCCAACCATCAAAGTACTTCCCGCCTCTCTCAACTTAAGGACACTATAAAAAATGAAATAAAGAAGAAGAGTGTGGAAGATGAGCTAATCAAGACAAAAAGAACTTTGGACACCTTCTAGAAGGATGAATATGTGTACATAACAAAGGAATATTGTGAATAATTCCTCTGCAAAGTCTGTTAGGAAGTTAGCCTATTGGATAGTAACATGTGTACATAGCATAAAGCATTGTTTTCATTCCTACTTGATGAAACAGTGATCAATAATACACATAGAAAAATTTCTCAATTTATCTCTGATAAATTACTGCTAACACCTTTGGGAGTGGTTGAGTTGGTTTGAGGGGTGACTTCCAAAGCGGAGGTCGTGGTATCGATCCTCCCTAATGCCTCCTCAATCTAGCTCGTCGCACAGGGTTTACCTAGTGTGGTTTACATCTTCTGTGTGATTTATGAGCGATTGCACAGTGAGGGGTTTACCCAGTGCGCACAAAGTCCTCACCATAGAGTGCTCACCCGAAGGGCAGAGGCTGTGGCAGAGGTTGTAGCGGCTGCAGGTTTTCCTGGAGTTTTCAAAAAAAAAAATTACTACTAAATTATATTTTTAGAAGCAATTATTAGTGAAAAGTACATTTTAACACTCTTAATATATGCCCGCAAAGCCTATAACTATATTGGATCCTATATTAAAAATTAATTAATACTGATAAAACATTACCACTCTTTGTGAAAGTACATATTTACTATCGATAAAAGTGTTTATTATTGTAGTGATGTTATTCTATGGTTCATTAATTAGGTGGTCACTTATTACCGGAAGACTTCCAGGAAGAACAACGAACGATGTGAAGAAATACTGGAACACTCACTTTCAAAAGAAGCTAAATACTACTATTGCTCTTCATCCTCCTCGTCAAAAGATTAACAACAAGGGCAAAGCCATTATTAAGAATGAAATAATAAAAACTCTACCTTGGAACCTCTCAAACACTAAGAAAATGCTTCTTATTGGCACAACAATAACAAAAGTACTATAGATTACAATGGCTGCGCAAAGGAAAAGTGATTATGGATGATACCATGTAAAAACAATAATTGTGTACCTTAGAATTTGCAGTGGATCTTGATTTTCCTTGCCTCCGAAAGGATCTTGCTCCAAGTCAATTTTGTTTCTCTTGAAAACCGAATGTTGATTCACAAACTAAATACCCTTATTTTAGTGTTGTTGATTTCTGATTTTGTGGTCACAGAATTTTTTTCTTATTATTAGTCTTGTCAGAAGAAAAGAAAAATTTATATCAAATTTTGGGGCGGAAACAATTACTTTGTAATCGTTCCCCTCTTTTCTTTTGAATAAATCTTAATTTGACCAAATACGGGTCAGGTCGGCCGGGTTGGGTCGGTCCACATGGTGTCCCATGACCCATAATCTAACATCTCCCACTTCACACATGGTGGACATTGCCCGAGCCAGCGCGACATCAACAATTCACTAATTCATGGGGCAAGTAGTTCGTGCGACCTGTGAGCATCACTAGCTTTACCTATAAGGTTTTACAAGCTATACTTAGGAATTCAATCATATGTGGAAAGAATTCTCTACTAATATAAGGATACTTATACTCACAATACCCCAGACTTCATTCACTACTTCAGTAGTTACTTATCCGATCCCTCATTCTCTTAAAGAGGTGAACTCGAGTTCATGATTAACTTTATATACACAATTACACTTGACTCTTATATGGTTAGTGTAATAGCCAGCTTGTGTAAACAAGTTAAAATACTTATTTTAATCGTCTTCCCTTTCTACTCGAATCTAGTTGTTCCAAATCAACTTCTTTCTTAGACATACAACGTATTGCCGAATATCTCATGGCTATTAGTAATATGCTAAAGTAGCAACACCGATCGAAACTTCAAGAAACAGTTAAAGGTCTAAGGTAATTCCAATGAAAAGTTAAAATAACTTTTTAGGGTCTCACACAATGAAGAAGCAGGGATTCATTCTTCCATTAACCCATTGGTCGCTAAGCACACGTGGTATGAAACATGTTCTATGATGTTATCACCTTATATTGGTGTGTGTGTCTCATTCTTTTAGTGATTCAACATCGTACAGATCTAGGTCTAGATACCTCTAAATGTCTAACCTAAGTTTCTTTCTTTAATAATCTCCAAAACTATATTATCATAGAAACTCACATCTGGCTTTACAAAATAAGTCATTATCTTATGGTGGAAATTTTATCTTCACGTTCCTTGACGTAAGAGGTGATTGCTCATGTGAGAGAGCCAATCTCATGACTTGTTTGACACACTGTATTAATAAAATACATTTTTGCGTGCATATAAGATTGAACATAACTTCAAGATTCTTATATTGATAATAATTATAATCAAGTCATCCACAGTACATGAACATAATCATATCCTACGTAATCCTAGAGCCATAACATGTTTCTTAAACAAGTCTCTAGATATCACCTTAGTAAAGGGATCAGCTATTATTTCTCGTGTAGGAATGTATTGTAAATTTATTTTTCCACTTGCTACTATGTCTCTTATAAAGTTATACTTAATATTAATGTGTTTGGTCTTGCTGTGATATTTAGGATCCTTAGTATATGCGATAGCCGCTTGACTGTCACTATATATCATGGGACACTTAGAATTCTTTACGATGTTCAAATGCTCAAAGAATCTCTTCAACCAAACAACTTCTTGTACTGCAGATGCATAAGCCACAAATTCTGATTCCATAGTTGACAGGGCTGTGCAAGTTTGTTTCTTGATTTACCATGAAATGGCACCACCATTTAGCAAGAAGGAGTAACAGGAAGTTGATTTTCTATCATACAGATCACCATCCCAATCAATATCTGTATAACTTTTTATGGATAAATCGGATCCACTATAGCATAGTAAATAATCAGCAGTACCCTTCAGGTATTGAAAAATTCTCTTTACTACTTTCCAATGATCTCTTTCAGGATTGAATTGATACCGGCTAACCAGACCTACGGCATAACAAATGTCAGAAAGAATACACATCATAGCATTCATCAAACTCCCAACTGCACTGGAATATGGAACTTGAGACATGTCTTTTTTTTCATTCTTTGGACTCATATCAAGGCTTAAACTTTCAACTCTTGTTATAGGAGTATCCATGGATTTGCAACTATTCATTTGAAAATGTTCTAAAATTTTTATTATGTATGTTTCTTGAGATAAACTCAAAATTTTCTTTGAATGGTCTCTTTGAATTTTAACACCTAATATATAATCTGCTTCACCCATATCTTTCATGTTAAATGACTTTGAAAGCCATGACTTAACAGTTTTTACATACTCCAAATTATTTCTAGCTAATAAAATACTATCCACGTAAAGTGAAAGAATCACAAACTTTTCATTGGATTTTTTCACATATATACAATGGTCTTCATCGATCATGGCGAAATCAAATGAAATCACTTCCTTATGAAATCTCAGATACCACTTCCTTGAAGACTGCTTAAGGGCATATATTGCTCTATTTAATTTACAAACCTTCTTTTCTTGGCCTTTAACAACAAAACCTACAGGTTATTCCATGTAGATTTTCTCTTTTAGTTCTCCATTGAGAAAAGCAGTCTTCACGTCCATTTGGTGTAATTCTAAATCTAAACGTTCAACTATAGCCCAAAGCAATTGAATTGAGGTAAATTTCACAGCTGGTGAAAAAGTTTCCTCATAATCTATTCCAGCTTCTTGAGTAAAACCTTTTTCTACCAATCTTTCTTTGTGCCTTTCTATTGATCCATCTGATTTGCATTTAACTTTGAGAATACACTTGTTCCTAATAGCTTTACGCCCAGAAGGAAGATCAACTAGATCCCAGACTTTATTGGTTTTCATGAACTCTAATTCTTCTTTCATCGCTTTTATCCATTCATTTTTTCAGGATTCGATAAATCCTCAGTCACAGAATTAGGTTTATCCAATTCTGTAGGAGATACCAGAAAGACATAATTCTCAATCTCATAAGATCGTTTAGGCACATCTTTTCTGGTACTCTTATGTAATTAAAGTTCAGATTCCTTAATAGGATTTTAGGATTCACAACTCCCATTTGGACCAGGAATCATTTCTTGATCAATAGAATTATCAAGCATGTCCTGTGACATTATTTGATTATCTGAATTCAACATTTCGTAAAGAAGCTCATTTTTCTTTATTTCATTCCTTTTTGAAAAATCATTTTCCAAAAATGTGATATCTCGTGATTCAATTTCAGTATTACTTCCATCTTCCAATTCACCAATAAACACATATCCTTTGGAGTTTTTAGAGTATCTTATAAGATACACTTCTTTCCTTTTGGACTTAGTTTTCCAAACTTACCAAAACGATCTTTAATATATAAAGCACAACCCCAAGGTCGTAGATCATTAAAGTTTGGTTTATTACCAGTCCATAGTTCATAAGGAGTAAAAGATACTGATTTAGAAGGCACTTTATTCAATATGTAGGCCGTAGTTAATAACGCATCTCCCCAGAAAGAGATTGGTGAATTTGCCTGCGCTATCATGGACCTTGTCATATCAAACAATGTTCTATTCCTCCTTTCGGCTACACCATTTTGTTGAGGTGTATAAGGAGTAGTCAATTGTTTGATAATGCCTTTTTGAATACACAGTTCTTCAAACTATTTTGACAAATATTTACGTCCGCTATCGGTTCTTAGTGCCTTTATACTTTTGTCTAATTGATTCTCAACTTCATTCATATATCTTTTGAAGTATTCAAGTACTTCTGATTTATGAGATATCAAATAGACATAACCAAAATGTGTGAAATCGTCAATGAATGTAATGAAATATGAAGCACCAGTCCTTGTCCTCACATTCATTGGACCACAGTTATCAGAATGGATTAATTGAAATAGGAATTAAGCTCTTTTATCCTTCCTAAATAGTTTACGTGTAATCTTTCCAGCAAGATAATTTTCACAAGTTGGCATTTCAATTTTGGAGAAAGAACCTAGATGTCCTTCCTTTGATAATTTATTCATTCGGTCTTACCTTATATGACCCAATCTAGCATGCCATGTAATTTTATCAACATCATTATTACTAGAATAACATGACATTACACAATGATCAACATAATAGTCATAAGTTGAAGGATTACAATCTAAAATAATAAAGCGGTCATAGCGATGTTCGAAACCATGAAAAACATTATCTAGAGTAATTCTTACACAATTACGACTAAAGAACAAATTAAAACCAACATCTAAGAGAACGGACATAGACACTACGTTTCGTCAAATTTCTGGAGCATATAGGACGTCATGCAACATTAAAGACCGGCCTTTACATAAATCTACTTTGCAAGTGTCAAGCCCTTTGACTTTAAGTCTTGCATTATTTCCTACATAGATCCACCTTGATCCAAGTGAAACTCGGCGGAACTCCACAAATGCTTCTCGATCTTGACTCACATGGTCGGTGGCTCCTGAGTCTACAATCCATATAGGATAAGATTCAGTTAATAAAACAGTGCGAGAAACATATGTAGAACTTAGAGATGCATTTAGAAATGCTACCTTTTCCCCTTCAGGACATTCACGAGCAAAATGCCCCATATTTTGCCAATTGTAGCACTTTATCTTGCTCTTGTCTTTCTTCTTGAAAAACTTCTTCTTCTTCTTGAATTTGGCTTGTTCTTTTTCTCAGACGATCCTTCTTCTGTCTCTTTACCCTTCTCGTTCCTTTTTTACTTCTTCTTATGCTTGAATCCTGAAGAGTCCTTACCACTTGATTCAGTCATAAAGGCATTAGAAGCAGCTTTAGCAGCACCAATCCGTTCATCTTCAAGTTCAACGTGACGCACAACATCAGAAAAAGTTTTGATATTGTCATTGTAGGTTAAATTGACCTTCAGGTGTTCCCAACTATTGGGAGGAGATTAGATCACTTCCTGAACCTATTGCTCATCCGAGAGAATGTGACTAACATTTTTGAGTTGAGCTATCATATTTGACATCACCCTAAGGTGTTATTTAATGTTCTGATCATAACGTTTCTTGTAAGTGTCAAATTTGATAGTCAGCTATCTGAGGCGGGTAATAGAAGTACCCCCATATATTCCTCGAAAGTGTGACCAGATGGAATTAGCAGTAGGAAATTCCTCATACTCATGTATGAGGTCGATTCCACGTGCAATAGAATCAGCCTTTTTCCAAGCCTTATAAGCTTCAAGTTCTCTTTTGTGTTGTGCGGTATTGACCTCTTATGGTAGACTCAAGACATGGTTAATACCTTCAAGAGCGTTTTGATCTTCCAATACATACCATATCTTACGACTCCAAATATCGTAGTTCTCCTCATTTAGTTTTTCTCTTTTGTTTAAGTCAGCAATTATGCTTTTAGATGCCATGTCTGTTATTAAGAGACAATTACGCTAGTATATTATCAATTATGCATACAAGTTACACATTCAAGAAATTCATTTCACATAAAGGTTTCATGTTTAGTGTATAATCGAAAAGATACATAAGAATCCAATCATCATATACTAACTAAACACTTAACCAAAATTAGAAATTAATTTCTTAATGTGCATTAGAATGATAGCTTTCAATTAAGTCGTTTAAACTCAAACAAATAAATGAAATTCATATAAAAGGATATAAATAACTTAATATATATATAATATAAAGTTTATAATAATTTCATGTTACAAATCAAACTAAAAATAAAAGTCATTCCACAAATATTCTAGATGACTTATGTACACCCAAAAAGGCTCGCTAGGCCAAATCTCGTGGTAAACATCAATTAATCTCTCGCCCCAAGGGTCACGGAGAGAATTTGCTAAAATAGCTAATGCTTCCCAATCCAAGATTTCTACATAGTTTTCTAGTTCTACATGTTTCATCTCAAACAGATGTATAAAACTAGCAACACTAATGTTAGGTGACATCTTAAAAGACTTGAATTCTATCAATTTCTTTTGTGTTTTCCTTCGTATAACCCTCTCATTTCATAACAGATTTTGTGTCGCTCTAGAGACCCCATTTCGTATGATCTCACGACCTCAAAAACATGTCCTTCGGTGACGTGCTCTTCCACTTTGTTTCTTTGTTCGACATCCAGAACTCCCACTTGAAGTGATTCGAGTTTGACCCCGTTCAGCCAATTTTGAAATAGAAACCAAGAAATAATAAGAATTGTTAAACCACTCAATGTGACACTTATGTCACAATTTATCGTAGAAGGCTAAATTCGAAAACAAAGTTAAGGGCTAATTAAGACAAAAGTTATATTAAGCCTAATTTATACCCTTATTAATAAATAAAATCAAAGGCATAAAGTATTTTATTCCTTTTTTTTATTAAAGATTCCCAAAAAGAACTCTTAATTATTATTTATAAGAAATAAGTGCTAACAGCATCACTTTATAACCTTTTTTAATTTTTTTAATATATGTTTGTACTACAAAGTAGTACCCGTACTACACTCATATTAGTACACCATATAATAATAATAATAATAATAAAAAGCATTCAACAAATCTTCTGTGAGTTGTTTCTGAACAAACAGAAAAAGAAAAACGCCATATTCATTTTATTAATTTTTATTATTATTATTAAAAGGGAATGAAGAAAAAAATAAATCACAGATGCCTTTTCTACATCAGTAGAGTAATTAATTAGAACATGTACTACTTAAAAGCCACTTCTCAATAGTCAACAAAAAAAAAAACATTCACGCAAAAATTCTTTAAGATTTTTGGCGAATTTATTTTCGACGGATTCTTCCAACCCGAAATCCACTTTGATCCACCGGCTTCACCCACCAACGACAAAACCGTTGCCGGAAACGGTCTGAAAAACTCCATAATCGGCGATCAACAACCCTCGTTTCCATTTTTCCGGTGTAGCCCACCTATGCACCACCCGTTGCCGGCTAAACTACCGATTAATTTTGAGTTTCTTAAAAAATAATGTAGCGGCGCATCTTACTAGATTGGTGGCGCGTCTGACCGGATCAACGACTCATCTTTCCAGAGTAGAGAAGTGTTTGACTGAACTAGTGGCGTGTCTGACCTGAGACCGGCGGTGCGTCTGACTGGAAATCAAAATTTTTACAGGTATTGATTATTGCAATCTTTTCAAGAGTTTTTTTTATTGAACTCAAGAAAGAGGGCAATTCAACCTAGCTCTGATACCATTGATAGTAATTTCGGAGTAAAAACAATAATTGTGTACCTTAGAATTTGCAGCGGATCTTGATTTTCCTTGCCTCCGAAAGGATCTTGCTCCAAGTCGATTTCGTTTCTCTTGGAAACGGAATGTTGATTCACAAACTAAATACCCTTATTTTAGTGTTGTTGATTTCTGATTTTGTGGTCACTGAATTTTTTTCTTATTATTAGTCTTGTCAGAACAAAAAGGTAAATTTATATCAAATTTTAGGGCGAGAATAGTTACTTTGTAACCTTCCCCCTTTTCTTTTGAATGAATCTTAATCTGACCAAATACGGATCGGGTCAGATCGGTCCACATGGTGACCCATGACCCATAATCTAACAGAGAGGTCAACAATTAGAGCAGAAGCCTCAATGAACAAAAGAGGACGATAACAATGCCGCCCAGTGGTGGACAAGTCTACTATTGGCTACCAACTGCAATGAAGAATTTGCAGCTGGCAGCACGTCGTCCATACGGAGTTTGTTGGACGACGAGGAAATGTTAATACCAGAATTATCCAAGGATGGTAGTGGTACTATTAATGAAGCCAAAATTGGTTGGAGTGAATTTTTAGTTGATGATGGTGTTGACCTCTGGGGTCTACTTAATTAAACTGAAAGCCTTTCTCATTACTACTTTACTAGTATAAGCTAAGAGATGCATGTGATATATTTTATGTTATGTTCGACATCACATTTTGCAGTAGAACTAGAGTTGATGACTTTTTCATGCATGTACTCAAATAAATTTTTTCTTTTTTGCTCTATTTGTTTTATGTCTCGATTTAGGATATAAATTTCTATAGATTCAACTTGTAAGTTTTTTAGCATTCAATCCATTATAATTTTAAACTATATCAATTCTTTGTTATGATTTTAACTAATTTTAACTCATAAGTTAATACTCTCTTTATCCCAATTTATGAATTTGAATACAACAATTGAAACAATCTTCATGATCAAGAGTCAAGACAAATAAATGGATCTGGTTCGAAAGTTTTCACTGCATAGGGCATGTAAATAAAGGATTAATTAGTCCATAGAAATTAAAGTATTATAATTGTACATGGAATAAATAACAATTACAACAAAATGGAAGATATAGTAACGATGCATTTTTCAAATTTCATATAGAAAACATTATATTTATGTAGTATTGAATATTGATCAAAACCAAATCCAGCATATATATCAACTAGATACCCGTGCCCGTGCAAGGCACGGACATTTCGGTAACACTAATGTGCAAAAGAGATCCAATTTTGGAGAAGATTATTTCCTAATTGTTTTAATTGTTTAGTATAGGAGTAAAAGAAAAGAAATGTAGTACAATGAACTGATGTTAACATAATATATACATTCAGTGTGGAACAAAATTGAGCTTGCTAGACTGGTCCAATCAATACAGAAGTGATTACATAAGTGGATAAAAATCTAGCTAGATTGTTGCAACTACAGTTGACGACACATCTTTTGTTTGGACATTCCTGGAAAAGTACATGATGCACATTTCATTTGAAAGTTTCAAATATATAAGTTGAGGAGACATACACCGATTCCGAAATATTTATTGCATCATAAAATGACCTAAATACCCTTGATAGTCATTTAATAAGGAACAAAAAGATATTTATAAGAAATTACTACCCTGTATAATTCAATTACAAAGGTCTAAATAAAAATATTATTAAAATAATACATGAGGACAAAACTAATAAATATAAAGAAAAAGTAATATTCATGTGTAGCCATTTTATTACATCATAAAAATGAGGACAAAACTAATAAATATAAGGAAAAAGCAATATGCATGTGTAACCAATTTATTGCACCATAAAATTACCGAAATACTCTTGGGGTATAAAAAATAAGTAATTTAATAAGGAACCAAAAGATATTTATAAGAAATTACTACCATGTATAATTCAATTACAAAAGTCTAAATAAAAATATTATAAAAATAACAAAAAAGGCTCAAAAATATCCCTGAACTATCAGAAATAGCTCAAAAATGCCCCTCGTTAGATTTTTGGCTAAAAAATACCCCTCTGTTAAATATTTGGCTAAAAAATACCCCTCCCTCTAACGGAATTTGGAAAAGGATAAAAAATACCCCTGAACTATCTGAAATGGGTCAAAAATACCCCTCTGTTAAATATTTGACTCAAAAATACCCCTCCCCTTAACGAAATTAAATTATTTCGATTGAATTAAACCCTAACTTTAACTTTTTAACCCTAATACTTTAATTTTTTACATAGAAGTATTTTTTTTTATTTTAAAAATAAGATAATGAGAAAAAGTATTTGAATTATAATATAAATTGGTTGAATTTGATTTGAAAAATAAATATACATTTATTCTAAAAAGGTATTTTCACTTTACTTCTTTTTAATCTTTAAAAAAATTAACGAAATTAATGAAATATAAATTTTCACTTAAAGAAATTAATGAAATAAAAATTAAATGATGAACTTTATATAAATTAATGAAATAATTGAAATAATTTAATTTCGTTAAATACCCCTCTGTTAAATATTTGGCTCAAAAATACCCCTCCCCTTAACGAAATTAAATTATTTCAATTGAATTAAACCCTAAATTTAAATTTTTAATCCTAATACTTTATTTTTCTTTACATAAAAGTATTTTTTTAATTTTAAAAATAAGATAATGAAAAAAAGTATTTGAATTATAATATAAATTGGTTGAATATGAATTGGAAAATAAACATATATTTAATCTAAAAAGGTATTTTCACTTTACATCATTTTAATCTTTAAAGAAATTAACGAAATTAATGAAATATAAATTTTCACTTGAAGAAATTACTGAAATATAAATTAAATGATGAACTTTATATAAATTAATGAAATAATTAAAATGATTTAATTTCATTAATTACCCATCTGTTAAATATCTGGCTCAAACCCCTCCCTTTAACGAAATTAAATTATTTCGATTGAATTAAACCCTAACTTTTAACTTTTTAACTCTAATACTTTAATTTTTTTTACATAAAAGTATTTTTTTTAATTTTAAAAATGAGATAATGAAATAAAGTATTTGAATTATAATACAAATTGGTTGAATTTTATTTGGAAAATAAACATACATTTATTCTAAAAAGGTATTTTCATTTTACATCTTTTTAATCTTTAAAGAAATTAACGAAACATAAATTAACGAAATTAACGAAATATGAATTTTCACTTAAAGAAATTAATGAAATATAAATTAAATGATGAACTTTATATAAATCAATGAAACAATCAAAATAATTTAATTTCGTTAAAGGAGGGGTATTTTTGTGCCAAATATTTAACAGAGGGATATTTTTGACCCATTTCAAAAAGTTCAGGGGTATTTTGATCCTTTTTCTAATTCTGTTAGAGGAAGGGGTATTTTTGAGCCAAATATTTAATGGGAGGGTATTTTTGAGCCAAAAATCTAAAGAAGGGCATTTTTGAGCTATTTTGGATAGTTCAGGGGTATTTTTGAGCCTTTTTCGTAAAATAAATAAATGAGGACATAACTAATAAATATAAGAAAAAAATAATATGCACGTGCAACCATTTTAGTACACCATAAAAATGAGGACTAAACTAATAAATATAAGGAAAAAGCAATATGCATGTGTAACCATTTTATTGCACCCTAAAATTACCGAAACACCCTTGATAGTCATTTAATAAGGAATAAAAAGATTTTTATAAAAAATACTACCATGTATAATTCAATTACTAAGGTTTAAACAAAAATATTATCAAAAGAATACATGAGGACAAAACTAATAAATATAAGAAAACAATAATATGCATGTGTAACCATTTTATTTTACCATAAAAATGAAGACAAAATTAATAAATACTAGAAAAAAATCATATGCATGTGCAGGGGTGGATCTACGGTAGCGGGTGTGGGTTCCCGGGAACCCACACCCGCTGCCACAAGGGTTATAATTACATTAGAAAAATTTATCATAGGTTTAAATATTAATAGGTAGGAACCCATTAATAAAGTAGTGGGATAGCTTAGTGGTAGGCATAACACACTTGAATGTTAAAGGTTGTGAGTTAGAACCCTTGTGGAGGTTCATTTTTTCCCAATTAAAGCTTTATTTATTTTATTAGGAACCCACATGCTTGAAAATATGAATCCACCTCTGTGCATGTGTAACCATTTTATTTACTACTATATATAAGTGAAGGTTGGGGTGACTAAAATTATCGAAATACCTTCCATAGTCACCCCAACTTTCACTTATTGCACTATATAAAATTACCGAAATACCGTTGGTAGTTGTTTACTAAGAAAGCAAAATATATTACTACTATATATAAGTGAAGGTTGGGGTGACTAAAATTACCAAAATATCCTTGGTAGTCACTCCAACCTTTACTTATATATAGTAGTAAAGTGAAGTAATAATAGTAATAATAATAATAATAATAATATAATAATAATAATACTATTAATAGTAGTAATAGTAATAATAAAAAAAATGTAATAAGAGTAACAATAATAATAATATAATAATAATAATAATAATAATAATAATAATAATAATAATGATAATAATAATAATAATAATAATATGAGTCACTAAAATTATCGAAATATCCTTGGTAGTCACCCCAGCCTTCACTTATATATAGTAGTAATTATGATAAGCTAGTGAATGGAGAAGATTTAGTATCATATCCATTTTGAAAACTTAATCAAGGTCATACCCATTTAATTTCCTTTTTATTTATTTTCTAGGATTAGAGTAAGGAAAAAGCAAAAAGTGGGGTAGAATTGTGGGTCATAAGACCCCTTTAACATTTTTAAAAGTTGAGGATAAAATATAAGTTTGTAAAAATACAATGAGATCCCTTTTTATATTTATTAAATATTCAATCCTTTTTCAAATGCATTTAATAAATGCAACAACTTTTCTCTTTCTCCTCAAATATTTTTCTCTCAATTTTCTTTGAACTTATTGAGAAGTCAAATGTTTTTTTTTTCCCTTCCCAAGTCGAAATATTTCATCTTCTCTTGCTCGGGTAAATTTAATCTTCTTTCCTGATTAGTTTTAGATTCATTTTAGTATTTTTTTTTGTTTCATTTTTGTATAGTGATTCTTGGGGTTTTACAAAAATTGCATCGTTCTTGATTAAATTAGTGTAAAATCTGTGAGTTTTTAGTTCTTGTTCTTGATTTTGCATTTTTAATTGTGTTTTTTTTAAATAATGGCTAATTTTTTTTTGATTTTTTATGTTTATATTGCCTTTCGATTTTGATTTTTTTTACTGAATTAGATCGATTTTAATGGTGTCCTTGTTGCTATCAATTGCATTGTTGATTTCTGAAAAAATTGCTACTTATTTTGGAAAGTGAATAAAAATTTATTGGCAAGATTAAGAAATACGAGGACGGTAGTGCATATGAGAGGGATAACATTGAGAATAGTGAAGGAGAGAGTGAATGCAAAAGCTAAGAAGAAAGTGAAAGTAATAGTAGTGAAGATGAGAACAGGAGTGATATTAGAGATAGAGAGGATGATGATCCCCTATCCTTGTCAATTTGTGCAAGAGATATCTCCGTTGAATTATACGATCTAGCTACATGGATTGCTGAGTTAGGTTCTTTTCAGTGAAGATTTCTATAAGAGGAAGGATGACAGTTTATAAGGAGTTTAGAAAGATTTTAGCTGAACAAAAGCTATATGTTGACTTTAAGTAAATCTGTTTTAGACACTTAAGACATTTGCTAAAACATTCTAAATTCAATGGGCAGATGATCCATTACATGTTGCTGCGACATGTCAAAAAGAATAAAAAGTTACATGAAAATTTGATTCTATGTGAACGATAAGACAACTTATTCTGGCTTAAAGGAATTTTCTCTGATTACGAAGTTGAATTATTCAGCATACCCCGATGAATCAGAAATGAACAAAATCCTTTAAAATAGTAAAGGTTTTCATTTTAAGATGAAGAAGAACAAGAACATTACTACTGCAAGGCTAATTAGCTTGATCAAAGGTAATAAGTTAAGTAAGAAGCAAAAGTTGAAGTGCTCTTTAATTTGGTTCATGCACACGATGTTGCTGGTAAAGGACCCGTCAAAGAAGGTGAATTCAGACTATATCAAAATAACGACTGATTTAGATTTCTTCGAGAGTTATTCTTGGGAGAAACAGTCGATTAGACTAAAGTTGAGATATTTGAAAAAGAAAATTGATTTAAGTAAACAGAAAAAAGGGTTTGTCAAGAAGAATCACGTAGTATACACTTTATATGGCTTTCTTTGGACATTTCTTGTACTTATTATCTATCATCTTGTCAATTTATTATAGACTTTGATCTATTTATGCAATAACACATAAACCTTGTAGATTTATTTATACTTCTATTGATTATAGGTTTGGATATATGAGGCTCTTCTCCATCTTGAAAAGTATGCCGATAAGTCACTGGTTTCTCCTTTGCTCATTTTTCGTCTACTTAAATGACACACGTCAAAGAGAGATAAAATAATGAAATGCGAGCCATTTAAGTACAAGGAAAATAACACAAAGTTAAACTTTTTCTTTTTACAACAACAACAACATTTTTAAACTAGTGAGTGTTTTGCAATTTATATTTATTTTTTAGATTTTGCAACCATATCTTATTTCTACTGTCCGTGAGATGAAGCAGACCTACATGAAAACATTTAAGTCATACACAAATAAAGTTAGGGACCTGTTCATTGATGTATTGAAGGGGAGTGTGACTATCTTCACTTTATCAATAGAGGTCGTAGAAGAAGATAAAGATTTAAGTGGTCACAATTATGTCCCAGGTACAATACGTTTTTGTGATCATGATTTTTTTGGTGGATAAAAAATCACACTAAACACTTCTAATGATAAGATATGTGTGAGCGTGTTACTTTGCTCAAGAAAATTGTGTTGGATATTGTTTCTTATGTCAGATATGGGAGTTTAAGGAGAATTGAGAAGAACAAGAAGAACCAATAAGATGAAGGTAAACTAGTTTATTTTTTATTCTTCTTAATTAATTTACTTGAATAATTTTTTCAATCCTTTTAAAAAAATACAATACAAGTCGACAATCCCCCTTATATCTGACATCAAGTAAATCTCTAAGAACTTGCAGTCATAATAATTGATCTTGCAGCAGCAAATGAAAAATAGAAGAAAAGAAGAAAGAAGAAGAAATGAAAGAGGATAGGGTAACAAATGAAGAAGACAAGTAAGAAGAAGGAAAAAAAATGAGGAAATAAGGGCGGATGAAGAAGAAGAAAATGAGGAAAATGAGTAGAAGATGGTGAAAAGAAAACAACAGTAGCAGCAGCAGAAGAAGAAAAAGAAGAAGAAGAAGAACAAAAAGAAAAATAAGAAAAAAGAGAAAAAAAAGACGATTGATGAAGAAGAAGTAAATGAACTTGAGAAGGAGAGGATAAAATAAGAGAAGAAGAAGAAGAAGATGAAAAAGAAAAAGAGAATAAAAAAGTAGAAGAAGAAAGACGAAGAAAATGAAGTGGATGTGCTGAGAATTGTTAAGGAACTCAATGATGAGAATGGTGTCAGCAAAGACAATTGATAACATGTAGTTTGGTAGCTTGAAACAAATAATGTTTTTTTAATGATTTATTATTTTTAATGATTTGATTTTTTATGGATAACTGGATAACATATTTTTGACAACTCAATGATGAAAAATAACTTTGCTCTTTATTGTGTCAATCTTTACTGATGAAATTATGTTCAGTTATTTTATTGTCTTATAGATAATGCAGTTGAAGATATTGTGTTACCAATTCAGTTTTTGTCATAATTTATAGAGGTCGATTGAAAATATTATAAAAGTAAGTCTTTCTTATTTATAGATTCCACCTATGATTTATTTTAGAAATCATAGATCTATTTATTCAATCCCCTTACATCCTATTACAATGATGACAACAAGTTTCTCTTTATTGTGTCAATTTTTACTGATGAAATTGTGCCTAGTTATTGCATTTCCTTATAGATAATATATGTGATGATTTTTATTATAAAAGACCTACTTAATTATTTATAAATTTATATCATTGAGAATTATCAACTTGAAGTTGATGTTTACTGTTATATATTGCATTATGTTACCAATCAATTATTGTCATAGCTTATACAGGTCGACGACAAATATTATTGAAGTCAACAACAACAACAACAAACCTAGTGTATTCCCACATAGTGGGGTCTGGGGAGGGTAAGATGTACGCAGTCCATATCACTACCTCCGGAGAAGTAGAAATACTATTTTCGATAGACCCCCAGCTCAAGACAAGGAATAATAAGTAAATCCGTAATAAAGCATGGAACAACCATCACCTACAAAGAAAAACATAAGGAGTAGTAAACAAATTCATAATAAATCATGCAACAATGTGGCATAACAAGAATAATACACCTAACAAGTAGTGCCCTACCCCAACGACCTAAATTGGCACTAGCTTTCTGTCCTAATTTACGTCCTCCAGATCTTTCTATCTAGGGTCATGTCCTCAGTGAGCTGTAACTGCTCCATGTCCCGCCTGATCACCTCTCTCTAATATTTCTTTGGCCTACCCTTACCACGCCCGAAACCATCCAAATCTAGCCTCTCCCACCTACGAACTGGGGCATCCGTGCCCCTCCTCATCACGTGACCGAACCATCTCAATCGAACTTCTTGCATCTTGTCCTCCACCGAAGCCACTCTAACCTTTTCTCGAATAGTCTCATTCCAAACTCTATCACCCCTATTAATCTTACACGTCCAATGCAACATCCACATTTTTGCCACCCTCAAATTTTAAATATGAGAGTTCTTGACTGGCCAACACTTCGCTTCATACAACATGGACGAACGGACTGCCACCCTGTAGAATTTGCCTTTAAGCTTGGCCTGCACCTTCTTATCACACAACACTTCTGATATGAGCTTCCACTTCATCCATCCCGCCCTAATACGGTGGGAGACATCCTCGTCAATCTCACTATTACCCTGAATCATGGAATCAAGATTCTTCAAACTATCCCTCTTATACACCACCTGGGAGTCCAACCTTACAACCAGCTCTTTTTCCTATCTCAAGTCATTAAACTTGCATTCCAAATATTTTGTCTTGCTTCTACTCAGCTTGAACCCTTTAGACTCAAGGGTCTGTCTCCACACCTCTAGTTTATCATTCACACCTCCCCGCATCTCATCGATCAAAACTATATCATCTGCAAAAAGCATACACCAAGGAACCTCTCCTTGAATATGCCACGTCAACACATCCATTACCAAAGCAAACAAAAATGTTCTAAGAGTAGATCCCTAGTGAAACCCTGTCAAGATAGGGAAATGCTCTGAATCTTCTCTCGCCGTCCTCACCTGGGTCTTAGCTCCATCAGACATATTCTTGATTGCTCTTCTATACGCCACCGGACCCCACTCGTCTCCAAGCATCTCCAAAGAACCTCCGTAGGGACTTTGTCATACGCCTTCTCTAAGTCGATAAACACCATGTGCAGATCTTTTTTTCTTTCCCTGTACTGTCCCACCAGTCTTCGCACCAGGTGAATTTCCTCCATTGTCGAGTGTCTGGGCATAAATCCAAACTGGTTCTCTGAGATAGACACTATCCTCCTCAACCTCAACTCGACCACTCTCTCTCAAATCTTCATAGTGTGGCTCAATAACTTAATACCCCTACAGTTGTTGCAACGCTGAATGTCACCCTTGTTCTTATATAGAGGGAAAATATTATAGTAGTCGTTCTCTATTAATTATATACTGCACCCACGATTGATTTAAGAAATCATACATCTATTTATTCGGTCCTACTACATTTCTATTACACCTTTTCAAAAAGTCGTACCAACAACAAGCCATACATCAAATTTCTTAGACCATTCTCTTTTTTTATTTGGTCAAAATTAATTTTTATTTTAATTGATTCCTTTCCATTATAATTTCTTTTAGCAATCCTTTCAAGGATCTCTTTTCTCTTCTACTTTTTTTAACAATATCATGAGTAGATATCTATTTTCTTTGAATATATAGAGCCTTTGTAGTATTTAAAGCTTGACAATGCCTTGAAAATTTAATGTCGATGGGCTGCTCATCGGCGAGTCTTCCACAAGCCACTTAAAAAAAGAGCATCCACTATTATCCTTGACTAAAAAAAATAATTAGATGAATTTTCTTACTTAAATAAGAAAATATAAGTCACATATTCATATACACACTTACCTTTCCAGACGTTTAAATAATTTTTAATCTGAGTTTGAATCAGTGCGTGACGTTCTTAGCACAGCTGGATCATCACAACGAAATATATAAGATTTTCTTGCGTTGGATGTTTGAGATAATTTATTTAAAAATGAATAAAACATAAAGCCAAAAAAATGAGAGAGTTAAAACAAGAAGTGTCTTTCTTTTTATATATAAAAAAAGTCAAATATTACCATTGGATATGATTTGACTTTTACTTTATTATCGTTGTAAAAAGTTGATAGTTAAATTTGTTACTATTGAACCTTATTAATAGACCATCAATATGATTAATTACTTCTCATACGGTGTTAGATGATGAATCGTATAGATCGGCACTTCGTCATTTGTAAGGTATATACAGGTTGGTGCAATGGTCAGAAAAAAATTAGTACATAACCAAACATACAAATAATTAAATAAATTAAATTGAATTGAGGATCATCAATTGTGTTCAGTGTAAATCATAGACTGCACCCTTTGTTAATAATATACCAGATTAGTTTATTTTCCTTATTAGAATATTATGAAAAAGAGAATAATTAATTAATAAAAAAATTATTTAATATTATCAAATTAAATGAGCAATACAAAAAATGGGTATAATTGTGGGGGTTTATTTGCAGGAGTTATTTTAACCCCTGCAAAATTATATTAAATATGGGGGTTAAAAATGTGCTGCTAAAAATTATTAATTTACAGGGGTTTAAACCCCCGCTATAAATTACGAGGGTTTAAACCCCCACTATAAATTACGGGGGTTTTAAACCCCCGCTATCAATAGAAAAGATAACGTCTTATACCATAAAAAAATTCCCTTTTTTTAATTGGCCAAAATTTTTCCTTATTTTTTAATTCACAGCTTTCAATATTCCTCCCAAATCTCCCTCTCCCTCTCATTTCCCCTAAATCAGCCTCTCTCTCGTTCCCCCTCCCTCCCTCCAAATTGATTTCATCAGCCGGCCATTTCTACTCCATTCGACCATTGCAATTGAGGTCATCATATCTAGCATTGCGGAGAGCATACAGAGAGCAGAGCAATTAGAGCTCAGGTCAGACTTTATATTTTGATCTTTTAGATATTTCTCCATGATTAGGTAGGATTGGCAATAAGGTTAGCTGGTATCGTATTTATTATTATCATCTAGAGGTGGTGCTCGGGTATTAGGGTTCTTGCATTAGATTTCAGTGAAGCTATGCAACTGCTTCATCCTATTACTTCAACCCGTCCCACAAAATATGTCAAAAGGTATGACTATGATGAAGGAATCCTAATCAGTCGTCTCGGGATACAGTGGGATGAATGAGAATTCAGACTTTAATTTGAGTTTGGTGATTTAATGCAATGGTTCTCCTAGAAGGTTGTGGCTCGTTAGATATCAGTCCTAGCTTCAGAATTCGGGGTTGTGACATAATACCCACCATAGTAATTAGGTTAATAGTATATATGTAACTCAACCCTATCAATAAACTGTAAGACATCATCATCTATATTCACAAGCTAATAATCTCCACAAGTCTAAGTCAACTTATAATATGAATATTAGGTAGACGCACATGTTTTCACAATTGATTATGAAGACTAACGTGGCCATTTTATAATTTTCCTAGTAGGGTAAAAGACGTTGATTCATATATAGCTATCAAAGGTACTATCTTAGCATGTCATCATCTAAATTTGGTAATAGTTGATCTCAGATCTACCTATTCAGCAATGTTTACCTATTTTCTAATAGAATGCTCTTACCGCTATGCATCCATGGTTGAAGTGCCCAACCATAATTAGTGAAATCATCCTAACTATTGAAATCTTGATAAAAACACAAGACAACCATTTAGAAATGTCATGAGCACCCGCACTTCAAGGGGTTCCCTCAAGGTCATGGAACATGTAATAGGGTGTATGTACAATATCGTATTGATCATGAGCCGGCACAAAAGAAATTTTCGCGATTCTAATCGATTGCTAGTTCTTTTTCTTTTCGTATATCAGTTTTGCAGAAAAAAAACTGAAATAATCATCTTATTATTCCAAGTTTCTCTAGTCCACAACTTGAAACATCATATTTTTCCCTTTTACCTTGGTGCAAAGAGAAAAATGAATAGATCATTCTAAAATATGCTTTACCTATTAGAGAGCCAATTCTGGAAACGTCCTGTACCTCCACGTGGTAGAGGTAAGTTTTGTATATGCTCTACCCTCCCCATACTCCACTTTGTGAGATTTTACTGGGTAAATTATCTACCTATTTGATCTCGGATCTACCTATTCAGAAATATCATAGGTTGAATTTGTTGTGTTAAACTTATGATGAACCTATGTATGTATCTACTACTATAGGTATTTCTTTAGTAGTAGGTTAAGTGTATTGATCTAGTGGTCAGAATATATTAATGTATGATATTGGGGTAGATCTTATCATCATAGATATGACAAATTTTAATGTGATTTAGGGTATAGATTGTAAGATTATCACTTGTTGATTATCTCGCGTGTAATGGTATTCTATTTTCAATATGTATTTACATTTGTTTATCATGTAGGGAGGAGTTTGAAAATATTGAAGATTTTGCTTCTAGACTGCCAGTTGAGAGTTGGAACTATTGCAAACTACATACGGTAAATTGCCCACTAGCTCCCATGCTGATATTTTTATTCAAAATATAACACTGTTTGTATTTTATGCATTCAAAAGTGAGATATAATATCATAGCCTGAAAAGGTATAGGATACTATCAGTTGTAGTTATATACTATAAGTGGATGGTTTCTGCTCATCTTTTTCCCCTTCTTCAAATTTTGTTATATTCAAGCATACTAGGTGACTGCAAAATTTATTAAAAATCACGGTTCTAGTATAATTCATCTTATTCTCTGATTATGATCGATATGAAATGCTTTTCAGAGATAATCAATGTTGCTTTTATTTGTTGCAGTGTTAGATGTTGAATATTTGGTAAATAGTGAAAATGGTATAGTTACTGAATCTTGTATCCAAGTGCTTTGTATTAGAAGAAAATACTATGTCATTGGTTGCAGATTATTACATTCTCATTGCTGTTTAAGGGAGTTAACTGTGATCAAAGAGCCTTTTCTTCCAGTTATTGTTTGATTAATCTTACTCTGATTCTTGTTAAAAACTCATGTTTAATTTTCACATCATTGCACTTTTTTCAAATAATTGTAGTTTTGATTGGATGTCGAATTGCATTGCTTGCTACAATGCTCATCGGTTTGTTATGACAATTGTTACAGAATATACTATAATCTATATCTGCAGTTGTTATATCATTTTTCTCAGCTGAATTTTAGTTGTTTGTATAATTGTATGATATGTCTGTTCATTAGCTTGTTGCATAAGGTTGCAGTTTTTCGATTTTATGTGGCAGGGCTTAGTCTCATAGTCATTCTGCTCTACCCACCCAAGTTCTTGCTTCCCTAATCTATAGATATTTGAATATGAACCCAGTTATTACTGTTTTACTAACTTGGAAGTATGTTTTGAGACTGAAGGCACGAATTATGGTCTTAGAGATGTTGGCTGAGATCACATTGGATATTCTGACAATCCTTTTAACAATATCAAAAATAATTTTTTAGTCATCCTTTTCTATATTGTGTCTTGTTAATGATAGTCAGTGTTATTTTGGGCTTTCGTTTACGAATTTCTTCTTTATGAAATCTTATAGGTGATATTTTGTATATTCATTAAATTCTTTAATGGATAAATCTTGGATTGAAATGCCAAGAAACACACCAGAGTATTTGCTTGGTTTGAATCAGTTTCTAGATTTTGCATTTATCAATAGAGCTATAGGAGATAAAATAAAGTTCCCATGTCCTATATGTGGTTTTACAAAGTGGAAACAAAAAATGTGGTGTTTCACCATTTGATGGACAAGGATTTCCCTCAACATTACATCACTTGGGTTATGCATGGGGAAATGAATATTTTGCCTAATTCCAGAAACATAGAGGTCGCTCAAGATGCACCACCTTTTGAAAATCCTATTGAATTATTTATTAATGAAGTATTTGGTAGTTTAAGGCATGAAACTGTTAATGCAGGACCATCACAAGTAGCGGGAGAAGAAGAAACTTTACATGATTTGTCTAGTTCAACTAACAAAGATTATTTTGAATTTCTTAAAGATGGAAGTGAAGATTTGTATGAAGGATCCAAGTATTTAAAGTTGGAATTTTTATTAAAGCTTTATCACGTAAAGTATCTGTCTGGGTTAAGTGATAAGGGAATGACTGTGCTGCTAGATCTACTTAGGGATACATTTAAATTTCCAAAGAACCCTATATCTTTTTATGAGGCTAAGAAAACTATCAACAAGTTGTGTCTGGATTTTATCAAGATAGATGCTTGCCCAAATGATTGTATGTTGTACTAGGAAGATGATATTAACGAAGAATCATTCAAGTATTGTCACACTTCTAGATGGAAGCTTGAGAAGGATAGAAATCTTGATCATGCTCCTAGTACAAGTAAGAAACAAAAGAAAAAGCAAAAAAAGCCTGCAAAAGTTTTGCAATACTTTCCGTTAAAACTAAGATTACAAAGATTATTTATGTGCTCTAAAATTGCAGAGCAAATGAGATGACATGCAGAGGATGATAACAAAGATGGAATCTTAAGGCACCCTTGAGAGGGTGAAGCATGGAATAGGCTTGATACAAATTATCCTGAATTTATTTCTGATCCTTGAAATGTTCCATTAGGACTAGATAGTGATGGTTTCAATCTTTTTGGATCGATGAGTACTAACTACAACATTTGGCCAGTGGCTTTGTTTCCATACAATTTTTCTCCTTGGTTGTGTATGAATCAGTCAAATTTTATCCTCTCAATGATCATTCCAGGTCCACGTATAGTAGGGAATAACGTAGATGTATATCTACAACCACATATTAAGGAGTTGAATGAGTTGTAGAGTGAAGGTGTGGATACTTTTGATTCATCAAAGAATGAAATATTCAAAATGCGAGCAACACTTATGTGGAAGTTAGTAATTTTCCTAGACTTGATATGATATCTGGTTAGAACACGCATACTGGTGTTGCATGTCCTTCTTGTAATTTTAATACAGAGCCTTGTCGACTTCGTCATTGTAGAAAGTGGTGTTTTATTGGCCACCGTCGATTCTTGGAAAGAAATCATAAAATTTAGACTAATGAGACATCATTTTAATGGAAATATGGAAGATCGGGCCCCTCCAAAGAAGTTATTTGGGTCACAAATTTTGCAGCAGGTGAAAGATATCAATGTCACATTTGGAAGACAATCAGAGGTACAGAAAAGAAAAAGAAAAAAGAATGTTCGAGAAGATGCAACTCAATAATGGAATAAAAAAATCATATTCTTTGATCTTCTATATTGGGAGTTTAATTCGTTGCCCCATAATTTAGATCCGATGCATATTGAAAAGAATGTGTTTGACAATGTTATATACACTTTGTTAAATGCTAAAAAAAGTCAAAGGATCATGCTAAGGCTCGAATAGATCTACAAGATATAGGCATAAGGCATGATCTTTGGGTCGATGATAATGATGAGTGTAAACTTGCTGCATTTGCTATTCCAAAGAACAAGAAAAAAGCCTTTCTCACGACTTTAAAAAATATCTCAGTGCCGGATGGTTATTAAAGTAATATGTCTCGTCATATTGATTTGGATCAAAAGAATTTTTTTGGATTAAAAAGCCATAATTGTCACATTCTTATGCAACAGTTATTACCCATATCAATTCACAATGTGCTTCCAAGACAAGTTGTTACAACTTTGGTTGAGTTTTTTTTTTTTCAGGAAACTTTGTTTGATAAGTGTAAGTCTTGCAGACTTAAACAAGCTACAAAATTGAATTGTGAAAACTCTTTTCTATTTAGAGATTTTGTTTCCTCCATCATTTTTTACTATAATGATTCATCTAACTGTTCATCTAGTTGATGAGGTAAAAAAAGGTGGCCCGGTACATTATCGCTGGATGTATACTGTTGAACGGTAAGATATTCATTATTCAAAATCATTTTAGTTGATTTTACAATAGTATTTCAATGTAAATGCTTCGTCTTACACATTAATATTTTGGGTATAGATTGTTGGACCATTTTAAAGTCCTTTGTAGGGAACAAATCACAAGCAGAAGGTTCCATAGCTGAAGGTTACCTAGTGGAAGAAGCTCTTACTCCTTATTCTCATTAAGGTAATCATGTTGGAGTCTTCATAACAGAATCATTGACTCATTTGGAGAAAACACAAGCTCATCGATATGTGTTACTTAATTGTGCGGCCATAAAGCCATTTATTGAGTAAGAAATCTACATTGATTTGACTTGTAAGATATGTTTTGAGTTATTGGATTAAAATTGCTAATTATACTGCCTTTATAGTGAATTTAGAGATTACATCAAAAGAAGTACAATAGGCCAAAGAGTTTCAGCAACAGAGGTAGAGAGAAGACTTAGTAAAGAGTTCCTTAATTGGTTTCCTAAGAGAGTGAGTGAATGATATTAGAATTTTTTTTAATATAACTTTCATTTATCAATTTATAATTTCTGATATAAGTGTTTCGTATATTTAGATTATGAATCCAGATATAGCAGATACTATCTTTGATGAGATGAAGTTCTTAGCACAAGGTCCAGCCCGAGATGTAAGAAGATTCAGCGCTTATAACATTTTAATGGATTCAAATTCTAAACTTTGTCTAGAGAACAAGGATTAATAACTCACATTAGTGGAGTTTTTCTTGTCTTTAACACTTCTTGTGTCGCATCTAGTGCAGATAGACATGCAACACAAGCAGGCCTGCCATATTATGGAAAGTTGGAAGATATTATTGAGCTTAAATATTATGGCCAATTTAGGGTTGTTCCTTATAAATTCCAGTGGGTTGACACTACTAGGAACAGAGGGTTCAAAATAGATGCTTGGAAGTTTAATTGTGTGAACTTTTCCAAATTGATTCATACTGGTGATTGTGTGGATGATGACCCATATATTGAAGCATCGCAAGTAAATATGGTCTACTATGTTGATGATGAAAATGATAAAGAATGGAGTATGGCTGTACATCTAAAACCAAGAGATTTGTTTGACATAGGAGAGGTTGATGAAGAGGAAATATATTAGAATGAGCCCTACCAATAACAAGAATTTGAATAGGTTTTTGATGTTGATTACTAGAATGTCCAAATTGCAATAGAGAAGCATATGACTGAATAGATATATCATTATTTTTTAGTTTCCTTTGGAACTTTGTTTTTCTGGCTTGATTAGTGTTTTTTTTCCAAGACTTCCTATTTTTTGGCTAAGAAAGTTGTCTTTCCTCTTTATATAATTCTTCATACATTTTTTTTGTTTCTCCATTCTTAGTGTTTAATCATGAAAGGATCTTTTGGTATGTTATGTGGTTTCTTATCTCAGGGCCAAAAACTGGAGGACAAGAACTGATTGGGTGTCTTGATTGTACTGTTCACAGAAACTTCTTTGGGATCCGGGTAATGGAGTAGTTTTCTCATTTTGATTAGGCAGATACATTTGTTTGTTTCTCCATTCTTAGTGCTTAATCATGAAAGGATCTTCTAGTATGTTATGTGGTTTCTTATCTTAGACAAAATTAAGATAACTGAGGCCTCATATTTTATTACCTAAGAAGCATTAAATAGGCTAATGCTAACATACAAAATCCCATTCAAATATTCTGCAAATATGATATATACAAGTGTAATAGCTAAGCAAGTTTCATAATTACCTACTCTAAATGATGTGTCAAGATTGGGTATCTCAACATATCTTTTAACAGAAAATTATCAGTTCCATTGCGCCAATGGAGCGTCAGGATTAGGAACAACATCTGTTTTTCAATTCTATTTGCCAAGGGGATTAATCACGTACCAAGGCTCGTGGTGACTGGCATGACCAGCTAAGTAGTAGGTTAACTGATCCCCTATAAATATTTAAGTGCAACTTACCTATAAGTAGTAGTGTGCACTTTTGTTTCTGTAGGTAGCCATTAACCACTCTTATATGGGTACAAGGGGTTGTGGACTTGTAGTAGAATGAACAAAGATAGTTGTAAGGTGGTAGGTTTATTTAGTGGATTCCCTATTGGATTACTGGTGGTATTACTATGGAGTAATTTTGCTCATACATACAATTGTCCAACAACTTTATAACTGATATGACTTTACCATACATGAATTTGTTTGTTACATATGTTTGGGTGCGTGCCACTTTATCTGTCTCAGTTACCTTTTTCTTTGCATATACATTACATATTTTTCCAGTGCTGCGACATATCTGAGAGTTGATTTGATGCATTTTCTGAAAGAAAACTAGCGATAATGAGAAGCTACATTAAAATTTCTATAAGTTGTAAATATTTCAGTTATTACTTGTTCCAATTCTTGGAGAGTGGAGGTGGAACAAGGATCTCGGATGCTCTATGGTAAACAGGGACATTCCTGTCTGTGAAATAACTCTGACAAATGCCATGTTTGCAACTATAGTAGGATCATGACAATAATCTCTTATCCCAAAAGTCACTTTGTTTTCTGAAGCCAGTTTTCTGGTTGTTGGGAGGCTAGTAAGCCATTCTGAGATGCAATCAGACACCTCGGTTTCAGGTTCTGTGAGTGCTAAAAACTATAAACTACTACTTAGATGAAGTAAGAAAAGAGATCAATCTGTTTCTAGACCATGATCTTCTGAATATTATGTCGATGCCTTAGTTGTCCCAGGAATATTATTTCTGTCTACAACATTGGAAAGATTATCATGCGTTAGTAACTGAAAAACTCATCAGTTTGCGAATGATTACCAGTGGATAGTGGTGTTCCAGGGAAACTTGTTAGTAACCTTGACCTCCACATTGTCACCTTTATGAATGAAAATTATAGGTCCTAGATACTTGTCGTTAACTGTTAGTAGTTTGATTCAAGTTCGGTTTGACTTTTTTTCGGTTAACACCAAACCAAACAAAGAATGGTCGGTTTTTTTTCTAACGCCAAACCAATCTAACAAATCATAAGTCGATTGTTTTTCTCGGTTTGGTTTGGTTCATCGGTTTGGTTTGGATTGACGGTTTGGTCTGTACAGTCCAACATGTAACTATGACAACCAAAGGTTCTAACAATATGATATAATGCATCGATGAGAATAACTATGTAAGCAAGCAAAAAATTATATACAACACTTGGTCATTGGGGCCACCACTTCTAAACGACAAAACACTACTATGTTTAACTTTACATTAGTCTACAAAACCTCTAAAAGCTACATATAATTAGCTAGGGTTGGATAAACCCTCGCCTTACTCTTGACTACTGCACAATATCAAAATATATGGAACAAAATCGGAAAGCCTTGAATCAACCTGGAGCTCACTAATAGTCATTGAATAGCCTGTTCTTCTACTTGCGAGGTTTGTTGGATGAAGTACCTGTGCCTACAACATGAAATATAGGTCCCCCATGAGGGACGTCGGTATGAAAATATGTAATGAATATGTAAGGCTGAAGGTAACAACACATGATACAAAAGCTCAATAGAAATCAGATACAAGTGAATAAATAGTGCTAGTAGACCACCTTTATATATTTGTAGGATCAGGCACATTATATTCCTTTCTTTATTTTACCTTTCTAACTTCATATTCTTTGTAAGTCATATAATACAAATGACCAGCTGATCAGTGGTAAATAGAAAAATCGGGAATGGCCCATGCTAGGCTTATGCCCCTGAGCTGCCACCCATAAATAAACATTGGGATTGGCCCATGATAGGCTTATGCCCCTGTGATGCCACCCATATAAAAGGGTATCGAGATCAGCCCATGCTAGGCTTATGCCCCTGAGCTACCACTCATTTTACAAATTTGCATTACTTAGTTTATTTAACCTTTGAGATTGTTACTTTGGTGGTCATAACATTATGGTACCTCAAAACAATAATTTATCAATAAGAGACATGTAATTGGGAACTTAAAGCAACAACAATGAGGTAGGGAGTTGTTGACACACAAATGAAGTGTTTAAGAGCTGAAAATACACATGGGTCTTATTTGAGTAAACGGAGAACTTCTGAAATTTTCTAGTAAAAATAGACGTGCAGGTTCAATATAAGCATGTATTGAGGTGTTTTAACACATTAGAGAGTGGGAATAAGGTCATTGACTTCATGGGATATAATACGCTGCCATTATGTATCACTTGTTATAGGATAACCTTGGAAGCTTACTTGATGGAATAAATGTCTGATTTCATGTCAAAGAGTGCAAAATAGAGTATGCCTTACATACTTGATTATATAACTCTAAAAATGAAAAAACTTGACTTTCCACCTTTCAGATTACTTATCTATAGTAGAATATATGGTAAACTAATATTACCAACCAACTGACATATTTGGGCTATTTAACTTCACCAAAATAGTAACCGAGCAGTAAGCTCTTAATATATTAATAAAAGGTGTTATTTTAACCCTTTTCTATTTCAATTACACCCACATACCATACATGTTCTTATAAGATTCACCACAACCACCTTCGCTTCATTATACTCTCCAAACAATATGCAAAACAGATTGGGCAGTAACCAAAAGAAATAATTAGTTCGGTGGTGTACCGCCACACCTTTCTTCTATATTTCAATTGGAACTAGTTACACCTTTCTCCAATATCAACCTAGCAGCCTATAACATACACATAAAAAATAGTCCACAAAACAACCCCAAATCTTTTTTTTTATAGGAATCAATGATTGAACTTATCATCTCTTGAGTTATAATACCCCGAGTCCCATCCCGAGATGTCACACGGTTCTTATGACCCCAAAGGACCACAAGCTAACCCTTTACTAATATCTATACCTGTACACTGCATAGTATTGGGAAAAAAATATAGAAACTATCCATAAGGTTCAACACTTCTATGAATACTCATAATAAAGAAAACTAAATACTAATACATCCATCTGAAAATCCTCTAAACTGTCTGAACTGTGGAGTTGATGGGACATGTCCCCAACTAACTCTGTCAACTAAAAATAAACAAAGTCTGAAACAATAATAGTAAATTGAAATTCGTCCTCATAAGAAGAGGACTCACTGCTACTGCTGCTGACGGGGACTGAACTGCTGAGGATAATCTGGATCCTGTGCCTCTAACCCTATGGTGTCAAATAAAACACCATAGCATAAATGCGTCCGTACAAGAATGTACCGAGTATGTAGACAAGGTAGGCTAATGAAAGGGCTCATGTATGCACAATATCTAAACTGAATACTCATGAAAAATTCCTCATGAGAATACATACATGAATGCACAGAACATGAACACAATCATCCCAACTCTAGATACTGAAACTCGCATACCACTTTACTACAGACTGAACTCACCACTGACACTGAGATACTGAATCACTGACTCATCTGATACTGATAACTGAGGATCTGGATGTGGTTACATCAAGGACTGAACTCTAATCTTACTGCTTTCGACTGATAGAATTAGAGATCAAATTTTCTAACAGATTATTCCAAAAACGATTATCAATGATAAGATATATGATTATATCTGAATCTGACCACAAGAATATTCAATAGAAATCTAATACTGTGATCAATCCTATCTGGCAACATATCTCTAAATATGATATCAATCAACTGTATATGAGACCAAGACTATCTGATGGGATGGCCCATAAGTCAACGGAACTATCTGAATTCCACATGAAGATAGATAACTGTATCTAACAGTCTTGATTTCTGAAGATTGATTTTAAAATTGAGACTGAATCTAAAATTGAAACTGTGGGAAGTAGTCATATAAACGACATGCCCCTACTATATCATAGGGGTCTAGCCTCTACCCCCGGATGGAAGGGTGCCAATACTGTGCCACGGGTAAAGACATTATCTTTATGTGAGCCTCATCTAATAGGTACTCAAACGTGAATGGTGGATCCCTTATTTAATAGGTCAAGACACCTTATCTACCCTCAACTAGCAAGTTTGGTATCTCAACCTATGTTGGCTACGTAGTTCTAGAGTGCAAGGATTTCTTCTAAGAATTATACCCTCTACTAGTAGGTGAGTTCCCATCCTTGAGCTCACTCGGTGCTGAGTCCTACTCCCAACTGAAAGACACTGATCTAATTCTTAACTGAATTTAACCTGAGCTGAATTTGATACTGATTGTGTTTCTCAAAAGATCTGACTGAGTTACGTTGAGATTACTTAGTTTCGTATCTGACGGAAAAGGTATCAAATCATGGTATCTGACTGACGATACAGAACTTAAATAGATTACTCGAATTGCTTCTGATATTAGAATTGAATCACTTGAATACTATTAGATCTGAGCTGATTACAGGACTGAGGCTAGATTACTAGCGATACAGAGATTATAGAGATAACTGAGATTACTGAGCTTTCTTAAAGTTTTGCACTTGTCTGAGGATACAAATTTCTATAATTCACTGGGTTTTGAGAATCATGGTGCAACTGGAATTATCGAGAAACTAACACGGGCTCTAGACAACAACTCTATTATCAGGTATAAATACCCCCAGGGCTCGATAGCATAAAAGTAAAGCATAATCATTCATTTATTATCATGATCATTCATATATCATCATAATCATTCATGCATCAGCTCAAGCAATTAAGGATCACAAACGTCTATTCATCATCACAGTCGCCAAGGAGGCACTTTAAGCATCTTGGAATCATAATCATATAATAACATAGGGAAAACCTGCTACTAGATCGTACTCCATTCAATAAGGTTTTACCTCAGCTATTTCTTACCTATATCAATCTTAACATGTGTTTGGATATCACATGGGTTAGGAAAACTTCATACTATCATGTCATAACTTACTTGCTAACCACTTGACATGTATTTTAAAAACTTAGCATATATCAAAGAGCGCATAATCGGAGAATTTACAACCATCATATCTCGACTTGTTCACTAGGGTCTTTCAACAACCACTAGACATGATTGATTTTACACCTACTTGGGATTTCATGCTATCTTGGTACATTTCACTCACTAAGGCGTTTATCAAACACTAGGCATGCATGGACTAGCTCACAATTTTAAGTTTTACATTCAACATACTATAATGGATCTTATGATTCACCTAAGCTCTTTATCAAACCTATGGAGAACATTCTTCACTTATTCAACCATTTCTATACCCAAAAGTCATGAACACATCACATGGAAAAACAACTTCAAGAGGGTCTATCACAAACATCACATGAATTCTACATACTAGGGTCAAAGCTCATAAATATTGAAGAAAAACATAAATCGAAACTCAACAACACATTGAACATCAATTTCAACTCATACAGATTATCAATAATTCAGAAACATAAATATCTTTGAGTTGTAAAAAGGGTTCTTGAGCTTCTTGGATGAAAGGGATCCAAGAATCAACATCTATGTTCCTTAACCTTTGAAATTAGATGAATCCTAATACTTGAGACTCTATCCGCACTTGTAATAAATAATTCTTGAAGCCCACACTATGAGAAACTTGATTCTTAAAGAAACCTTGAAGAATTTATGGATGATTTTTGGAGGATTAAGGTTCTTTATAAAACCCTAGTTATAATCTCTTTAGAGAATTGGAAGAGAAAAAAAATGATGAAATTAGGGTTTTGGGAGTGGGTTCTCATATTTATAGAGGCTCAAAAAAGGTGAAAATGACCAAAATACCCTTGCAAAGATGCCCTTAAATTGCTGAAAAAATGTTCTTGACGACATCCGTGATAGGCCGTCAGGTTGGCGATAGGCCATCACGAATTTTCATTAAAAAAGGGGTCAAATTCTTTATTTTCTTCCCAGGGCTGACGACGTCATCAGAAATGTTGTCAGAAACATGATAGGCCATCAGAAACGTCGTCACAAATTTTCCAGCTTGACATGATGGAGTAAAATGGGCATAACTCTTTGCTCCGATATTGATTTTTTAAGAAATTGGTATAGTTGTAAAGATAATTCAAAGATATTTCATTTGATATATAGTAGGTCCTTTAATTCGATATATACAAGGAGTTATGGTCAATTGAAGTTGACCCAAATTTTGATGGTCACTAAAACTTGAACAATAGGAAAGCTTTTAACTCGACCATGAGTTAGTGGACCTTTATGATCTTAATTCATGCTCAAATAGATTCTCACATGAGTCAAAATATTTCATACTTGGAAGGATATTTTTGAAACATTTTGACTCAGATTTTCGCTTTACCAAATACGCTTTAAGGCTCAGAGCGGAAGGGAATTTTGCGGGGCATTACATGAGTTCTCGAAAACAACACATCCATAATTATTTTCCAAATTCATACATAAGGAAAAAAATGGAAAGTCACCTCACCTTAATTCTAAAACATATTATTTTAATTTGAACTTCTCAAAAATTTCAGCTTTCACTTTCCTTCACACTTTAAACCAAAGAAGAAAAGAAATCTCTTAATAATAAAGAAAAAAATGAGCAAGTAACTTGTTCTATATTCTTCCATGAATTAATAATTAAGCACTTGTTGCATGTTTTCCTAATCTTCCATGAGATAGTTAAGATAAAACATAAGTGTTTTCACTTACCTTTGGCTGCAAAAGTTAAGGTTTCTCCAAGAAACCTAGAAAGGAAAATAGGGTTGCTCCTTGTTGCTTAAAATAAAGTAGATAACCTTTTTTTGTGGCTTAAGAATGAGGAAAATGACCAGAAACTTGGTCTTATAAAGTCCCTAATTTTGGCCATTCACTTAGCTGCTTTTGGACCACAAATTTAATCAAATTGGTCCAAGTAGGTGATGCACCTACTTAAGGAGTTCAAGCAGCTCAAAATGTAAAAGTAGGTGATGCACCTACTTAATTACTTTCTTAGTTGGGATCAATTATATTTGGGCCTTGGAATATTTGAGAATTGGGCCTTTTCTCTATTTTCCTTCTTTTTTTACTTAATTTGGGCCCAAATAGGTATACTAATAAGGGCCCAAATTGTAATACCCCGCATGTTTCTAAGCTAAGAAGTGAATAAGTATTCCTACGTATTAAATATCCTATCCTATGATTCATATTTGAGTACATGACTTACAATGAATATCTTAGTGATAGGATAGCTTATGATGCATTAAGCATGTTCATACGAGTCACTTAAGGTAATACAAGCTAAGAGTTTTTGAATCCATCAAGTTTTAGTGTTCGATTTTGCAAGGGTCATCTTTGAATGAGTATAACTAAATGTTAATATGGTATTTTTGCTGATTTAGACCCACTAAATTGTATAGAATCGAATTAGCTTTCCAACAATACCAATTTCGCCTTAATCCAATACCCGAACAAAAAGTTATGCCCATTTCATGAGAGACAGTAAGCACAGGCAATTGGTTAGGCGCCACCCAACCCAAGCATAGGAGATCACTTGGGCGCTGCCTAAGTCAATTCTAGGTGTCAAAAACACTCTGTTTTGAGTTATTTTTAAAGGTAATTAACTCTTTAAATACTCCTTACACGTCCCTACACTTAACCCTACAAAATATATATCTTTTAAACATATTACAACCCTATTTTCATATCAAAGCTCATCATCCAAGATCACTAAAGCAGAAAAAACAACTAGGGCTGCATAATTAAGGTTGAAGATCCGATTTCAAGGAAATTCCTCCGTCAATCATCAAGAATCTTCCTTCTAAGTTATGTGTAGTGTTCATCTATGGATTCAATTCATTCATAGAGTTCAACAATCCATCTTTAAAATAAAAAAGCTTGGTTGATTGTGGTGATATGATCATACCCATGTCGATGCTTGTTTGTTTTCCTCTTTTTCATTATAAAGTATGATTTCTATATTGTTGGGTGTTGATGATCATGTTGTTGATATTAGGTGATTCCCAAGATGGAATCTTTATATGTTTTTGTGAATTCATGATATCATATGAGTTGGAAACATGTAAATTTGGTTGTTCATGATGTATAATTTGATGAATTCACCTATGCTTAAGATGTGCATGTAAGTTATTTGATAAAATGTCTAAGGAACTAGAAATCATGAAATATAGCTAAATTGTCACTAAGTGAAGGATTCATGATATTCCCTTATGTTCCAATGACTTCTATGTTGTTAATATACCTTGTAAATGTTGTTGGAATACCCATGAACTATTCTTATGAGATTATTCTATGTTTACTTGCAAATCCTACTTATGAACAAGATGTATGATAACCATGCAATCCACATGAACATCCATGGTATTGGTATGTGTTACCAATATGATTATGTAATTAACATACTATTAAGATTGTGCAAGTACTTTCATGTGATATGAAATCCTTTCCATGCAATACATTGTTGATAAACATACTTAGTATGAGATCCCTACTTATGATATTAGAAATTATGGACTCTACTCTTATGATCAAGTCAGTCATGCGTGTCAGCTTCCTTCTATCGAGTCTTGGGGGTACTTGTACCCAAAAACTATAGCTGTGTTCCTAGATCCATGTCATATTTCACGATATCCGAACTCAAGCTATGATTCCATAGACTTCAGTTAGTCATGTTACTCAGGAAAACCTCATGATCTTAGTCAGTTGTCAGATATCAGTAATATTTGGCCAGTCAATGAAATTCAGTAAGATTAAGTCATGCACAGTCAGTTATTCATGTCCAGACCCTTTATATGGGAGTAGAGGTTAGCACCGAGTGAACCCAAGGATGGGAACTCACCTGCTAGTTCAGGGTGTGATTCTTAGTAGCAATCCTTGTGTTCCAGAACTATGTAGCCAGCATACGTTGAGATATCTTAACCCATCAGATTAGGGTTCATGAGGTGGCTTAAATCATCAGTTTAGGGTTCCCACCATTCTTATTTGAGTACCTGTTAGTATATGGTCTCACAACTATCCTTACCAATGGAGCGATATTGACACCCCTCCAGTTAGGGCAGAGATTAGCCTCTAGCTTGGCCATAACGACATACATGGGGCATATCGGTTAAACACTACTTCCCACAATTTCAGTATCAGTCTCAATAAAAGAACTTAGGGTGTTCTTCAGATTTTAATATATACAGGACCATCAGATACAGTTGTCCATGTTATCAGTTTCAGTATCAGTCATAACAGTTATTAGTAAACCATGTATTATCTTACAGGTCATGCTATCACGTATTCATCGTCCCAGTTTCTATATATGTGTGTTTGCACTCCCATGTTTCATATTAGTCAATCAGTGTTGTTTATGCATGAAACCTTTTATGTTCATCCTACCTTCCTCGTATACTCAGTACTCTAGTTGTACTGACCCATTTGCGCTATGGTTCTTTCTTTTCATGTTACACCATAGGTTTCGAGACATGAGCTCCAGCCCATCAGTAGCGGTAGCATTCCAATCTCAGAGACACAGTGAGTCCTCATTGATTCAAGGACAATATGATTTGATTCATTTATTTATTCTTCAGTTCAGTTTTATGGAGTTAGTTGGAGACATGTTCCTTCAACTCCTTATTCAGATAGTTTAGAGGCTTTTAGATTTACTTTTAGATTTACATTCAGATTGAGTTGTTTTGGATATTTTCACCCACATGATTGTATTCAGTTGAACCTTATGGCCTTACAGTTCTATGTATTTTACATTATTAAATTATGATTTGAAGTATACAGGTACCGATATCAGTCATGGGTTAGCTTATGGTCCCTCGAGGTCATGAGCACCGTGTAGCATTCTGGTTCAGCAAATCGGGGTGTTACAAATGTGGTATCAGAGCCTAAGGTTCAATAAAGTCCTAGGACGTCTAAAACCCACATCTAGTGGAGTCTTGTACATGGGTGTATTACGCACCACATTTATGTGTTGGAAGCTATAAGTTGTTTTAGGAACAATCCCCTTTCTTCGTTATTCATGTCATTCTAGTGAGAATAATCACAAGTTAAACTCTCAGTCTAATCCATTCTTCTCTTATTCCAGACCATGGCCCCAAAGAGAAGAAACTAGCTAGCTCCTCAGCGCGAAGATCCTTTGGGCAAACATGTTTCCCATGCGGAGTTTAGAGCCGCATTTACCACACTTGCTCAGTTCATGGATGCATAGAATGAATAGCCACCAGTCACTCTGGCCAATCCAGTGGCCACTTTGAAAGAAGTAGGGTTCAGGACTTCACCCAAATAAGCCCTCCATCTTTCCATGGGTCTAAGTCTGATGAGGACCCTCAGGAGTTCATTGACCAAGTCCAGAAGGTCATTGACATCATGGGTGTTACTTCTATTGAGAGTGCTGAGTTAGCCGCCTACCAGTTATAGGATGTTGCTCATGATTGGTACAAACAGTAGAAGTCTGAGAGGTTAGGTGATATAGGCCCTATCGAGTGGGAGGAATTTGTCACGGCCTTCTTAAATAGATTCTTTCCCTAAGAGCTGAGGGAAGCCAAAGTTCTTGAGTTCATCAACCTCAGGCAGGGGAATATGACGGTTAGGGAGTATTCTCTTAGATTTACCCAGCTAGCTAGGTATGCTCCTCTTGTGGTTTCAAATAATAGAGCTAAGATGAGAAAGTTCGTGTCAGGGGTCAACGATAGAATGGTAAATAAGTGAAGTTCTGTGATGCTTATTGGTGATATGATCTTAGCAAGACTCATAACCCATGCCCAGTAAGTAGAAAAGTAGAAGTTTAAGACTAGGGAGAGGCAGAACAAGAGAGCAAGGTCAGGTAATTTCAACTTCGCTCACCCCAAGTCAGATAGAGGAAACCGTTCATAGTTTTGCTCCAAGTTAGCCGTTCCAGCTCCTTCTTCTGCCAGTGCTCCAGTGGTGAAGTTCAGAGACGATAATAGAGACAAAGCGCCAGGCTCTAAATCTCAGGGCAATGTTAGCAGTGCCCGAATAAATCCCCTTTGTCAGACTTGTGGTAAGAACCACAAGGGCATTTGTAGAGTCGGTAGTAATATCTGTTTTAGTTATGGCAAACCAGGCCAAAGAATTAAGAAGTGTCTACAGTCAAGTCTTCAGGGTCAGCGAAATCATTCTACAGCTCAGTCCAGTCGCTCGAATTAGTAGGGTGCCATTTCTAGTGCTACCAGTGGGCAACGCCCTCACAGACTCTATGCTCTTCAGTCCCGACAGGATCAGAATAATTCTCCTGATGTCGTTACTGGTACATTACAGATTTTCCATGTTCATGTTTATGCTTTGCTAGACCCAGGTGCATCTTTGTCTTTTGTTACTCCATACATAGCAAGAAATTTTGGAATCAGTCCCGAAGTCCTAGCAGAGCCCTTCTCAGTCTCTACCTCAGTGGGTAAAACCATCATAGCTCAGCGGGTATATAGAAACTGTCCGATTATGATATCTCAAAAATCCACGTCAGTAGATTTAGTAGAGTTAGAGATGCCTGATTTTGATGTCATTCTCGGCATAGATTAGCTTTATTCCTGCTATGCCACAGTTGACTGCAGATATAGGATAGTTCAGTTTCGGTTCCTGAATAAGCCCATCCTAGAGTGGAAGGGTAGCATTTCAGCGTTCAGGGGCCAACTTTTTTCCTGCCTTCAGGCAAGGAAAATGATTTTTAAGGGATGTGTGTATCATCTAGTTCATGTTAAATATTCTAGTTTTGAATATCCCAGCCTTGAAACAGTTCTTGTTGTTAATGAATACTCAGATGTCTTTCCCAAAGATCTTTCAGACATTCCTCCCGAAAGGGAAATAGACTTCGGCATAGACCTTCTTCCGGATACTCAACCTATTTCTATTCTGCCATACAGAATGGCACTAGCTAAACTCAAAGAACTAAAAGATCAGTTGAAGGATCTCTTAGATAAGGGATTCATCAGACCCAGCGTTTCCTCATGGGGTGCGCCAGTATTATTCGTGTACAAGAAAGACGGTTCTCTCAGGATGTGTATTGATTACCGTCAACTTAACAAGGTTACAGTAAAGAATAGATATCCTCTTCCTAGGATTGATGATCTATTCAACCAACTTTAGGGTGCCAGTTACTTCTCCAAGATAGACCTCAGATCAGGCTATCGTCAGCTCAGAGTTAGATAATGTGACATTTCGAAGACAGCTTTCCATACTCGGTTGGTCACTTTAAATTTTTAGTCATGTTATTTGATCTTACCAATGCCCCTGCAGCTTTTATGGATTTGATGAACCATGTGTTCAAGTAGTACTTGGACATGTTTATCATAGTCTTCATAAATGATATTCTGGTCTATTTTCGCACAGAGCATGATCATGCAGACCATCTCAAGATTGTTCTTCAGACTCTCAGGGATCACCAGTTATTCGCTAAGTTCAGCAAGTGCGAATTTTGGCTAAGATCAGTAGCATTCATTGGCCATATTATTTACGAATGGCATTAGAGTAGATCCTCAAAAAACCGAGGCAGTAAAAAATTGGCCCAGACCCGTATCTTCATCAGATATTAGGAGTTTCTTGGGTTTGCCTGGCTATTACAGACAGTTTTTTGAGAGATTTTCTTCTATTGCATCTCCCATGTCCAGATTAACTTAGAAGAAGATTAAGTTTTGGTGGTCAGATTCATGCGAGAAGAGCTTTCAAGAGTTGAAGACTCGACTTACCTCCGCTTCAATTCTAGCTATTCTAGATGGTTCAAACGGTTTTGTAGTCTATTGTCATGCATCCAGAGTGGGTTTAAGTTGTGTCCTCATGCAGTATGGTAAGGTCATAGCCTATGCCTCCAGAAAGTTAAAGCCACATGAGAAGAATTATCCTACTCATGATCTTGAGTTAGCAGTGGTAGTTTTTGCCTTAAAGATTTGGAGGCATTATCTCTATAGAGTTTATGTAGATGTTTTCATAGACCATAAAAGCCTCCAGTATGTCTTTTCCTAGAAAGATCTCAATCTTCTCCAGATAAGGTGGTTAGAGCTCTTAAAGGATTACGACATGAGTGTTCTTTATCATTCGAGAAAGGCCAATGTTGTGGTCGACGCTCTCAGTCGACTCTCCATGGGTAGTATTTCTCACGTTGAGGATAGTAAGAAAAAGATGGCTCAGGCGATCTATCAGCTTGCCAGACTACGCATTCGCTTAGTCGATTCTTCAGAGGGTGGTGTATGTGTTCATAGTAGTTCAGAGCCATCTCTAGTTTCCGAGGTGAAAGAGAAATAAGACAGGGATCCTAGCCTTATCAAGCTTAAAGAGTTAGTTCAAAATTAGAAAGTTGAGGTTTTATCCCAAGGGGGAGATGGTGTTCTTCGTTGTCAGGGTCGTCTATGTGTTCCAGATGTAGATGAATTGAGGCAGCAAATTCTTACAAAAGCGCATGGTGCGCGATACTCTATTCATCTAGGGGCCACTAAGATGTACCGTGACATGCGGGAGATCTATTGGTGGAGTGGAATAAAGAGAGATGTTGCAGAGTTTGTGGCTAAGTGCTCTACATATCAACAGGTTAAGATAGAGCATCAGAAACTTAGTGGTTCCATGCAAGAGTTCACCATTCCTACTTGGAAGTGGGAAGAAGTTAACATGGACTTCGTGACTGGTTTGCCTAAAACTCGTCATCAGTATGATTCAGTCTGGGTCATGAGAGATAGAATGACCAAGTTAGCTCATTTCCTTCCTGTTCGTACTTCTTATTCCGCTGAGGATTATGCCAAACTCTATATCAGGGAGTTAGTTAGATTAAATGGTGTTCCACTATCTATCATCTCAGAAAGAGGTACCTAGTTCACTTCTCACTTTTGGAAAGCATTCCAAAAGGGTCTCGGTACCCAAGTCTATCTCAGCACAACATTTCATCCTCAGATAGATAGTCAAGCAGAGAGGACCATTTAGACTCTTGAAGATATGCTAAGGGCGTGTGCAATTGACTTCAAAGGAAGTTGGGACGACCACTTGCCTTCGATTGAGTTTGCATACGACAATAGCTATCATTCTAGTATTTAGATGGCTTCATTCGAAGCTCTCTATGGTAGGAGATGTAGATCTCCGATTGGTTGGTTTGAAGTTAGTGAGGCCTCAGTCATAGGTCCTGACTTAGTATTCGATGCCTTAGAGAAAATTCAGTTGATCAGAGAGAGACTCTGGGCTACTTAGAGCTAACAGAATTCCTATACAGATGTTCGTAGAAAGGATCTCGAGTTCAAGGTCAATGGCTATGTCTATCTTAAGATCTCTCCCATGAAGGGAGTGAAGAGGTTCAGCAAGAAAGGGAAACTCAGTCCTCGGTATGTCGGTCCCTTTAGAATTCTTTGTCGCTTTGATAAGGTAGCTTATGAGCTTAAATTGCCTTCAGATCTAGCCTCAGTCCATCCAATCTTCCATGTATCTTTGCTAAAGAAGTGCATAGGTGACCCAACAGTTGTTGTCCCTATTCAGAGCATCGACATTCAGAACAACCTCTCCAATGAAGAGATTCTAGTTGAAATTTTAGATTATCAGACACGTAGATTGAGTAATAAAGAAGTCCCTCTAGTCAAGGTTCTTTGGCGAAATCAGTCTCATGAGGGAGCTACTTGGGAAGCAGAAGTAGATATGCGCACCAAGTATCCTCACCTCTTCCCCACCAATTCAGATCAAGCTCAAGGTAATAGTTCTCCTTAAGCTTATTAAGTTTCACGTTCATGTTTCCAGAATAAACTTAGTACCTATTAACCATTTCATACTCAGTCATGCATTCATGTGTCAGTTGCTCGTGCATCAGATATGCACGAGTTCAGTATGTTTAGCATGTCAGTCATGAGATCAATTTTTAGTTCATCATGTTCAGTTCAGGTTCTATAGTCTGGTATCTCTTCTTAGTAAATTCTCATTCAAGGATGAATCTTCCTAAAGGGGAGATATTGTAATACCCCACATGTTTCTGAGCTAGGAAGTGAATTAGTATTCCTACGTATGAAATATCCTATCCTGTGATTCATATTTGAGTACATGACTTACAATGAATATCCTAGTGATAGGATAGCTTATGATGCATTAAGCATGTTCATACAAGTCACTTAAGGTAATACAAGCTAAGAGTTTTTAAATCCATCAAGTTTTAGTGTTTGATTTTGCAAGGGTCATCTTTGAATGAGTATAACTCAATATTACTGTGATATATTGGATGATTTAGACCCACCAAATTGTATATAATCTAATTAGCTTTCCAACGATACCAATTTCGCCTTAATCCAATACTCTAGCGAAAAGTTATGCCCATTTTCGTGAGAGACAGTAAGTATAGGCGATTGGTTAGGCGCCGCCTAACCCAAGCATAGGCGATTTGTTAGGCGCCGCCCAACCCAAGCATAGGCGATCACTTGGGCGCCGCCTAAGTCAATTACAGGTGTCAAAAACACTCCGTTTTGAGTTATTTTAAAGGTAATTAAGTCTTTAAATACTCCTTACACGTCCCTAAACTTAACCCTACGAAAAATATATCTTCTAAACATATTACAACCCTATTTTCATCTCAAAGCACATCATCCAAGAGCACTAAAGGAGAAAAACAACTAGGTTTGCATAATTAAGCTTGAAGATCCGATTTCAAGGAAATTCCTCCATCAATCATCAAGAATCTTCCTTCTAAGGTATGCGTAGTGTTCATCTATAGATTCAATTCGTTCATAGAGTTCAAGAATCAATCTTTAAAACACAAAAGCTTGGTTGGTTGTGGTGATATGATCATACCCATGTTGATGCTTGTTTGTTTTCCTCTTTTTCATTATAAGGTATGATTTCTATATTGTTGGGTGTTGATGATCATGTTGTTGATATTGGATAATTCCCAAGATGGAATCTTTATATGTTTTTGTGAATTCATCATATCATATGAGGTCAAAACATGTAAATTTGGTTGTTCATGATGTATAATTTGATGAATTCACCTATGCTTAATATGTGCATGTAAGGTGTTTGATAAAATGCCTAAGGAACTAGAAATCATGCAATATAGCTAATTGTGACTAAGTGAAGGATTCATGATATGCCCTTACGTTCCAATGACTTCTATGTTGTTAATGAGCCTTGTAAATATTGTTGGAATACCCATGAACTATTCTTATGAGATTATGCTATGTTTACTTGCAAATCCTACTTATGAACAAGATGTATGATAACCATGCAATCCACATGAACTTCCATGCTATTGGTATGTGTTGCCAATATAATTATGCAATGAACATAATATTAAGATTGTGCAAGTACTTCCATGTGATATGAAATCCTTTCCATGCAATACATTGTTGATAACCATGCTTAGTATGAGTTCCTACTTATGATATTATAAATTATGGACTCTACTCTTATGATCAAGTCAGTCATGTGTGTCAGTTTCCTTCCATCGAGTCCTGGGAGTACTTATACCTGAAAACTACAAGCTATGATTCCATATACTTCAGTCAGTCATGTGACTCAGGAAAACGTCATGATCTTAGTCAGTTGTCAGATATCAGTAACATTCTACCAGTCAATGGAATTCAGCAAGATTAACTCATGCACAGTCAGTTATTCATATCCAAACCCTCCAGATGGTAGTAGAGGTTAGCACCGAGTGAACCCAAGGATGGAAACTCACCCGCTAGTTCAGGGTATGATTCTTAGTAGTAATCCTTGTGTTCCAGAACTACGTAGCCAGCGTAGGTTGAGACATCTTAACCCATCAGATTAGGGTTGATGAGGTGGCTTAACCTGTCAGTTTAGGGTTCCCACCGTTCTCATTTGAGTACCTGCCAGTATAGTGTCCCACAACTGTCCTTACCAGTGGCGCGGTATTCACACCCCTCCAGTCGGAGCAGAGATTGAACCCTAGCTTAGCCATAACGGCATACATGGGGCATTTCGGTTAAACACTACTTCCCACAGTTTCAGTATCAGTCTCAGTAAAAGAACTCAGGACGTTCTTCAGATTTCAGTATATATGGGACCATCAGATACAGTCGTCCATGTTATCAGTTTCAGTATCAGTCATGATAGTTATCAGTAAACCATGTATTATCGTATAGGTCATGCAATCACGTATTCATGGTCCCAGTTTCTATATATGTGTGTTTGCACTCCCACGTTTCATATTAGTCAGTCAGTGTTGTTCATTCATAAAACCTTCTATGTTCATCCTACCTTCCTCGTATACTCAGTACTCCAGTTGTACTGACCTATTTGCGCTATGGTTCTTTATTTTCATGTTACACCATAGGTTTCGAGACATGAACTCCAGCCCAGCAGTAGTGGTAGCATTCCAATCGCAGAGACACAGTGAGTCCTTATTGATTCGAGGACAATATGATTTGATTCATTTATTTATTCTTCAGTTTAGTTTTATGGAGTTAGTTGGAGACATGTTCCTTCAACTCCTTATTCAGACAGTTTAGAGGCTTTTGGATTTACTTTCAGATTTACGTTCAGATTGAGTTGTTTTGGATATTTTCACCCACATGATTGTATTCAGTTGAACCTTATGGCCTTACAGTTCCATGTATTCCACATTATTATATTATGATTTGTAGTATACAGGTACAGATATCAATCATGGGTAGATTGTGGTCCCTCGAGGTCATGAGCACCGTGTAGCATTCCGGTTCAGCAAATCGGGGTGTTACACAAATCTGATTCATGGACTTGGTCCAATAACTTGGCTCATATTTTGCAAGTAGGTGACTCACCTACTATCTTAATTAAGTCAAGAAAGCACCTCAATATTTCATTCCACTTCCAGCTCCTAATCACCTTAATCTGACTTACAACTTGTACACACCTGGTCACTTTAAAATTTAGATTCAAATACCGACTTACAATTCCAAGTTAAATAGTTATATCAATGTTAACTTGATTGTGTCACATAAAAAGGTACGGGCAGCGTATGTAATTCCATCTACACCATTAATATTTGCATAACAAATTTCATTCATTACCTACCACAAGGCTATACCAAGTTACTTATAAATAGAAAAATTATATGCAATGTATCACAATTAGTGTGTGATTGCTCTTTATTTCCAATCAACTTTGAGAAATGGCTGAGTTTACCTATGACATACTTCAACCGCATCTTCTAACATATTATAAAGGTATAAGCTCTAAATTCTGACAACTATACCACTTATTAATTTTGTCTTTGAGTTTTTTATTTACATGTAGTAGAAAAGCTAACTAATATTTTTATTTTAAAGCCCAAATTATTCTTTGACACAGCCGAATCAATTGCTCGACGACATGTTTCTTTATCCATTAGAAAAAAAGTAGGCTACAAATAAGATTAAAATGTGGAATGAAGTTGATGATCCACTTAAAAGTAAAGCTCAGATTATGGATAAGGTGCCGGATGGGATCTCACCGGATCAATGGATTTCTTTTATTGAATACAATTTTAAAGAATCAACAAAGGTATTTATGTATATGAATTTACTTATAGTTGTATAATTATTTTTTTTCTAATTGAGGTGTAAATATATTTTTGTAAGAAAATATGTCAAAGGAACTGTGAAAATCAAAAGAAATAGACAATTTTGCACACCGGTGGCTCCAAAGCCAATGCTACAAGAAGGGCTTAATTGGTGAGTGAATTAACCACTAATATAATTATTCCTAACTAGTAAATTGTTTTGATTATGTTGTTTAATTTATAGATTGCCGAGACTGGACAATGGCCTGGACAAGCACAAAAGTACGTTGCTACTCATAAGAATCAAGATGGAGTATATATTGATGAAGCGACAAAAGAAATATGTGTGAGTTATACTTATGTGACATAGACTCTTGTCGAGTAATCAACCATGGTATGCCAAATAAATTTCTATTTTAATTTATTTTGACAACAAATTTTCTATATGTAAGAAAAAATTGAGTCATCTTTGAGCCGAAGTGTCATATATGAGTCTCAAGTTTTGCCAAATAATGCCGTTGGTAAGGTGCTAGGGCTAGAGCACTCTGAAAAGGTGAGATAATTGGGATTAGGAGTTATTCCTAGTAGAGTTTTCAAATTAGATACACCTTGTTTTGGTAGTACAAGTGCTTCAAGTAGTGGAGGTTCTCATTTGTTCCAATGTCAAGAAAACTTTGCTCAAATGATGAATTCTCACAATCAGATAATGAGTGCTTTGAAGGTATATATGATAATGAAAGAAGGAATGATACCGGAGTAATTTGTGGGGCTCTTTGATTCTCCTTCAATGGTTTCACCCACAGCAGTAAGTAAAGTTCTCTTTACCTTTTTTTTTTCAATTGAATCGGTTGTGAAAATTTTCTCCAATTTTATGTTGTTTTTGAGCTGGTGTGCTGCAACTTTTCTTGATCAGATTGGAGGTTTTTCTTGTGTTATTTTCTGGTATTCATAATTTCTTATTAATTATAACTTCAACTTTTTCTTTATTTTCAAGTGTAACAAGCTACTTCTTAGGTTTAAAACATTATGAGGAAAAATATCTTCATGTCCATAGGTAGGAGTGTATTTTGGTGTTGTGTTTAATTATTCTATTCACGTGAACCGTATGTTAACCTTCATGTCCGTATGTGAACCTTTGGTTTTGCTTCAGCAGTTTTTTCAAGATAAAGTTATAGAGTTCTTGTACAAGGGATAAGGTTACTGATTTGTCTAACAATCTTGATATTGAGATTTGAGGTCTTGTAATTCATTGAATATTTGAAGAATTTAGGAAAAAACTTTAGTATAATGATTTCTGCAATGCAATTCAATCTTTGTATTTGTGACTTACTAAGTTGTTCATGAATATAATATTTTTGAAGTCCACTGATCCTTAAGAATGTCCAAACAAATATTTCCATTATTGTTTATATTTGGATGGAAAACTCTGGTCCTGAAAGCCACTTGTCAATTTATATGGAACTTAATATCACCAGTACTTTGTTATCTACCCTTCTTTTCTTTCCCTTTTAAGGTGTTGGGGGGTTGGGGCTTATGATATTAACAACCATACCTTGGGAGGTTTGAAAGGGTAATTAGGGGAAAATGGATGGTGACTTGGAAAACACCACCAGCATAAGGACTGTCATTTAAACCAATTATAGTTGCTTTCCAATGAAATATAGCTTGAGCTACTAGACCTGAAAAATATTATAACAGATCTTGAAAACTGGTTTCTACTTGAAACTAGCTCTAAACCTGACAAGAACTCCTTAATACTATAGTTTGCACTTAACAACTACTACTAGTAAGTCATAGGGTTAGCTCAAATGGTAAAGGTTGAGAGACTTGTATCTTAGTTCACAAGTTCAAGTCCTGTGCCAAGTGAACTATGATTGGTCCAAAGATTGAGTCCAAGCAAACTTCTTGGTCATAAAAAATATAGTACTAGTAATATTTAGTATACCTGCACTGCATGAAGTGGAAGGGTCTCTTTACATGTCTCTTAGCTCCCTGAGAATTCTCCTGGATGCCATTAGTACTACCACCACTTAAGTTAAATAAAAAATGATAATGAGAAGATTTTAAAAGTAAAAGAGAAAAAATCAACTTGATGAGGATGTTGATTTTGTGTGAGTTTTAGATATCCTCATAAGTAATAAAATGGGAGGGTATATATAAAGAAGCTAGCTAAGAGAAGAAACAAAACTTTCTTTTCTTCCAGCTGTCTACATATTGACATTGGCATTAGACTCTGTAGCAGAAAGTAATTCATCCATTACTTCAACTTTTAAAAACAATCATATATAATTCTCAGCCTTGTGAAACAACACAAAAAGATTATTCTCCACCATAATTTTTCTCATGTGCGGTTTTCCAAGTAACATTTCCAATTTGAAAAGAAGAAAATTTTTCGTATTATATCCTTCACTGAAGCTTTCTAAAATCACCACAAGATCTCATTGACATCTATTATATCTTAGCTTTTTTCTATGTCTATCCGTTTCAAATTATGTGGTGATGTTTGATTGGTCATGATAAATTCTTTAAGAACAAATTAAAAAAATTAATGTGTCTCACATAATTGAATAGTAAGTAAGTAATCTAGTAATAACTCTCTATAATGTCACCTCGTTATGACGACATTTCACTATAGAGGCTTGATTTTCACTATAACTTGTTTTTTATAATAAGGAGTGAAAGTTTATTGATTGATTTTATACTTTGCCTTTTTATGTAGCCAAGTGATGTGGCTAGTGGACCTATTTCGCCCATAGATGCAAGGAGATCACAAGATGATAATGATCTTAATGATGTTCTTTGATTTTGATGTATTTGTGCGGTTGGAGTGAATCTTAGAATATTGAAGGTTTTGTGTTTAAATTTGATTTTATAGTTTGAAGATACTAGTTAATGTTGAAATTTGGAGTTGAAGATGTTAATGTTGAAAATTTAATTTTGAAGTTTAATGTTCAATGTATTTGTGATATGCTTGTCAATTATAATGTTTAATTACTTTGTTGTATTAATGATAGATGAATTGAACAAATATTGAATTGTAGGTTATGCTCAAATAAATAATTAAATTTGAGCTAAAATTAGAATGTAGAATTAGTTATTGAAGTTTGATGGGCCCTACTAATTTTTTTTTTAAAAAATAATTGCGGAGGTTTTAACCCCCGCAATTTTTAAATAAAAATTTATTATAAAAAGAATTAAATTTAGAATAAAGGGGGTCAATAACCGCAGTAAATAAATTACAGGGGTCATAACCGCCTCAAAATAACCATCGCAAATTAATTATGGGGGACGGAAAAAAACCGCCGTAAATTATTTGTGACAGTACGTATTGTGGGGATTTTGGGAACAACTAGAATTACATTTTGTGGGGGTTTAAAACCCCCTCAAACCATAAAATTAACCCCCGCAATTTGACCCCTTTTTTGTAGTAGAGCTTAAACAAGTCATGTGATCATATAAGAATCCACTTAAATTAAATACGGTGATCAAAGATGTGTAGGAATGTGTAGTTTTTATATAAACAACATCCTCAAGGTAATGTTTACCAAAGCACAAGTTGTGAGGAATTCATTTATTCAACCACAACTCATCATCTCACATCTTTGATCACTGTGTTCAATTTATGTAGACTCTACATGATCACAAGACTTGTTTAAACTCATTTATGAGTGTAAATTTCAATGATTAATTGTTTTAGCAATTAATTAGTCTTTTTTTAAATCCTACTAGTTATGGTCTATAAATATGTATCCTATTCCAGTGAATTTATTATGGATGTAGGTAATAGTATAGGCTAGACTATGTTAGTTATTTACTCGACCTGATATAGTCTAGCCTATACTATGACCTACATCCATTATAAATTCACTAGAATAGAGTAGATATTTATAGATCATAACTAATAGAATTTAAAAAAGAGAATAATGAATTAATAAAAAAAGAAAGAAATTATTGGAATTTGCATCCATAAATGAGTTTAAACAAGTCTTATGATCATGTAAGAGTCCATACAAAGTAAGAACAATGATAAAAAAAATATGAGATGCTGAGTTGTGGTTGAACAAATGAAATCCTAACAACATACTTATGCTTTGGTAAACATTATCCTAAGAATGTTGAAAGTATAACAACTACCCATCCTTACACGTCTTTGATAATCGCCATTAATTTACGTTGACTCTTATATGACCACATGACTTATTTAAGCTCACTTAATTGCATAAAATCTAATAATTTAATTTTTTATTAATTAGTTATATTTATTTTTACACAATATGTTAGTAAAGGCAATAAACTAATTCGGTCTATTATTGACAATGTGTGTTGTCTATTATTTATACTGGACACAATCAATATCTTCAATTCAATATAATTTACTTAGCTATTTGAATTTTTAGTTTTGTACTAATTTTTTTATCATTGCATCAAATCGCTTCATGGAATCCATCGATTAAATAGATATTCTATAATACATAATGATCTCGATCAATCATATAACCTATCCACCTTGCAATTAATTTTGTATAAATTAGTATTACCACTAATAGATCATATTCATTATCCATGACCATATATATATATATATATATATATATGTTAAAGTCTGACAACTGTTTCATTTATCTTTTTACAGAATTGCAAAATTTCAAATAATAATAAAATTGTAAAATTCAAGTAGAAACAATATGTAGGAAATAGAAAATAGTGTATTAGCTTAGTTCATTGCTACATAGTTTAACATATTATCAACACCATATGGGCAAAAAGGTCAAAAGAAAGAAGCTTTTATCTAACAAAATTTCTAAGCATGAAAGCTTCTTTGCAATAAACTAAAAACTACAACAACATCAAAATTATATCCTAAACTAAGTGGATGATGGGGTTGATGTAGTTGTTGGGCACCAAATTCATCCTCTCGACGATTTCCCATAAAAACTGGACAATATGTTAGAGTTCTCGATACATGTGCTCACGATCCTAATCCAGATCATAGTAAAAATAGTTCAGGTCTTTACGAAGGAGAAATATGTCATGGTGGCATTAGAGACACATTCTCCTGAGAGGTCGGAGTGTGATTTTCAACATATGCTTCTATTTCTCAATTTTTTGCTGAGGAAAATAAGATTTTGTAGAATAGATGGATGTTTACATAGATCAAATAGAAGGCATTTGGTCTGCCTGTCCAATGATTGGTCGATGCGTGGATGAATAGAAGCCGAGTAGGTAGTGTATACTCAATTGATGTAGCACTTGAGTGGACGTGCAACAACTATTTTGAGGTGTCATAGTTACCTGCCTGTGTAACACCCCATATTTTTGGGCTAGAATTTAAATCATTGTTCCTATGCGTACGAACTTGAACCCAATTATTCTATGTATATACATGTGTGATTAGGAAGTATATGATATGAGAATGTCTTCTTATATTGATCGAGTTCATAATACCCTCCTAACTCATAGACGAGCTGAGGACTTTTCTATCGATAGAGTTTTGACAAATGCTTCAGCTAGGGTCAACTTTAAATGAGTGTATCTCCAAACATATATAAATTCAGGTTTCCTACATTATATCAAATAAAATGTCCTTGAGTCTTCTTTCCAATGAATATGGTTTTACCTTAATACGATATTAGAGTGAAAAGTTATACTTACTTTACCTCAGCATGTCCGTCTGTCAACAAAGTGACGACATGAGTTCATAAGCCATCAACTAAGAGATGACTTATCAGCCTAAGTCGTCAGCCTTAAATAGAAACTCATCAAATTCAGCTTCTATGCGATGACTTGAGGTGATAATCCATCACATAAGTGATGACTTATCAGACAAAGTCGTAACCCATGACTAAACTTGATGAACCATACCCTTAAACGGTTTTGGAGGGGGTATTTTGGTCTTTTCTCTCACCTCCCACGACATAAATTACTAAAAAATGAACTTAGCCATCATAAACAAGTTTTAAATACCCTTAATCCTCTTTGTTCTCAAGAACAAGATTAGGTTTTCTCCTTGAGGTCATCTCCCAAGAACTTTAAAACAACATTAATCCTTCTTCAAGATAAATAAGAATCTTCACTCTCTAAACCAAGAACTTCAAGAAAAGCATCCAAGAACATAAAATTCAATTCATCCTCTTCAAGAAAGAAACCAAGAATTAAGTTTCCTAATCTAAGAATTTAAGAAAACTTTCAAGATCATCACCTAGGGTTTCAAAGTCAAGTTCTCTATATCAAATCAAGTCTATTAAGGTACGTAGGGTAATGAAAAGGATACTTCTTTCATCCTTGTTCCCAAAACTAGTTTTTAAAGTTAAATTTACATGAAATTATATGATTTACAGTTTAGGGTTCATACCCAATTATCATTATTTGAAGATGTTGATGTTATAAGAGATTAAATGTTGAATTACATCTCTACTTTTGTATGTTTTTCACGTGTGGAGTGATTTTATATACATTGAGAGTTGAATTTCACTATCTTGACTAGAATTATGCAAGAATTTTAAGATTTTGATTACTGACCATGAATTTATGATAATTTGACATGTGTTTTAAACATGGGTTACTAAGCCCTAGTTGGAATAATGATATTTCAAGAAGATTGTGCTTTTAAGCATCCTATGATTAGTTTATATTCAGATTTGATAAGATTTGATCTTTTGATCCACTACTAAGATATGGAATCTACTTTACAGTTTTAATTTTAGATTTTATTACAGTTTAAAGTAAATAGATGCATAACTAGTTTTTATTATAAACTCTTATGCTAGTTTTAAAGTGGATTTTCAACAGAATGAGTATGCGGATTAAAGGGAGTAGTATTTAGCACCGAGTGGGGTATGTGTCCTTGTTCACATGCCCTAGAACTATAAGCCAATGTAGGTACATATTATTCAGATTAGTCCTAGTTATATGGATGGCAGATACAGATTGTGATCACTTAGCTCAGGTTATACTCCTTGGCAAGAGTATGACACCTCTCCTCAATGTGAGATTTTTCTCTTAGGGGAACAAGACGTTGGACTCCATGATATCTCACATGATTTATGTTGGTTAGAAGAACCTCCCTAAGTCCTAAAACAGAATAATAGAACAACTTTTAAAAATCAAGTGTAAAGGCTCACAGTTTTACTCAGATATTTTTTTACATAATACATTAGCTATGAGATTTTTAGCTTACATTTTATAGATGATAAAGGTGAACCCATTTTACACTTAGACTTCATGATTTGAAAATAGACTTGACTTCAATCCTACTTATTCCACTAATAGAAAGAGTAAAAGTACAACTTTTAGAACTAAGTGCCATGGCTCACAAGATTTATTCAGTATGCTTTATTCTTCATGATTCGTGATTTTCAGCTTTCATTTATTCAAGCCAATGTGAGTCATTTACACTTAGCATGCATTCTTTATAAGTTATATGCAAAATTAGTTACAGCTTTTACTTATGCATTCATCCCCACATGCTCAGTACATTTCAAAAGTACTAATCCATAAATATGTCTATGTTCTACATTGTCTCATAATATAGGTACGAGTTGTAGCATGCACATCATATTCAGACAACTTATAGCTTCCAGTCAGTAGGTGATGAGTCTTTTTTATTCAAGGGCATGAGTCAGTCATAGTTTGAGTAGTATTGTATTTTTCTTTATTCAGTCGTATTAATTCAGGATAGCTGGGGGTCGTGTCCCGGCTACCTATAGTCAATACTAGTAGAGGCTTCATAGACAGTCAGTAGAGTTAATGTATTTGATTTCAGTTTTGGCTTTGTATAAAGCAAAGTTGTAATCATTTTAATAGTTTTTTTTGAATATGTTTAGCTAAAGATTTATCTTTCGCTTATTTCATTTCAAACTTATGTATTTATTTCAGTTGCTCATCAGTTATGCCAGTACAAGGGTTAGCTTGGAATCATTTATGGTCCTAAACACCGTGTTATAACTAGGGGTAGTCTCGGGTCATTACAAACATAGTATGAGAGCACAAGGTTCAAGTGTCTTAGCGTGTCTGTGAAGCCGTGTCTAGTATAGTCTTGTAGAACGGTACAGAGATATCTATACTTTTCTTCAATAGGCTACAGGACATTTAAGAAAAACTTTCTTTCTTTCATACTCTAGATCGTGCTGTAAAGTTGTTCTCTCAAAAACTTCTATCAATTCGTGTGTTACTCCATCATTCTCTATCTATGACTTAGTCTTGCGATAACATAATCAGTAAGTTCCAATTTCTCCCAAGATGTTGCTATTAGATTTACTATCAGTAACTTCAGAAGTCACACAAGGGGCTTAAGAGGAGCTCAGTAGTGTGTTATAAGTTCCTTAAGATGAAAATATGTCCTCATCCATATGAGTTGTGTAGTTAAGACAAAATATGTTATGAATTCAGATTTCTCATTAAACCCATTTATCTAGATAGTACTCATGAGAGGAGATAGTATGAACCCAAAGTGTTAAATAGAGTTTGCATTGAGGGATGTTATGACCTTGAGTGTTATGATTCATAATTGGTAGGCCCTTTTTATAATTGAAAGTATGGGTTTAGAAGTGTAGTGACAAAAAAGTTGGTAATATCGATTAATCGAATGTATATATATGAACTTTTGCATACGATTGAGTTAGAAGTGAGGTGATATGTCCTTATGTGTTAGTTTAGTGAAAGGTAAAGAAGGAGTTATTAGTTAAGGTGAATTATTTTTTCTTTAAGTATGAAAGGATTTATTAATAATATTTGTTGTGTTGGAAAAGTATAGGATATTCATGAAGTTTTGGGTGGTTGAGTATTGTTAATTTAGACTTCCCTAAAGGTTGCAAAAAGGAGTTTAGTTGAAACTTATAGAGCTATGGAAGTAATTAGGTGTATAGATGGGTAAATAGTCATGAGGTGTAAAAGGAGGATGTGCTAGCAAATTTTATTAAGATATACTCTATGATTATGATCGATTATTATTGTTATGAGGTTTTTGTGGGTTAGTGCTTCTTGATGCTTTATTTTATAGCTTCTAATGAGAACAGTATGTGAGGTTAGGTTGTTAATCATGTTTAGCACTAGATATTAAGTTTGAATAGTGAATGGTCATCAAGGTGGATGTAATGATTGCTTAGTTAGTAATGCTAGTTGTATGAAAGGTAAATCAATAGGCTTGAAATAGTGTATTCAAGAATTTGAGTTAAGTATTATAGGGTGGGTGTGCTTATGTAGCATCTTTGAGTGTTAAGAGTGAATGGGGCTATTAATGCAGTAATTGATGTTCTTACCAGCTCTGTTATGGACTATAAGATGTTAATGTCAAATATTCAAGTGTAATGGTAGTTCTCATGGTTTAGGGATAAATATAAGTTTAGAGATATGATATTTGTAGATTATGATGAAGGCAGTATGGTTGTTCAAGATATGAGGATATACATGTTATGTGTTAGAATCTAAGTTTAAATCTTTTAAGGTTGAGCTAATAGAAAGAGGAGTTGAAAATTCTAAGTTAGTCAATTTTAAGTTGTTACATGATGATTGTTGGGGCTATAGAGGGATAAGAGTTGTATCTCAGAAGATAGTACTAGCAATAAGTTTTTAATTATCAGGCATAGTCATTTAGGGTGAGTTTACTAATTATATGTATTATTATACCCCAGTTTCTAGAGTAAAGTGGTGGAATTTTAGTTTAGAGGTCTTGATTAAGTGGTTCCCATACTTAGTTTAATGGCTTTAAGCTAAGGGGAGATAATAGAACAAGTAACCAAGTCAGGCTCTCAGATTCTAGTAGTGATACCAGTGTATTGTAGAACATTAGTAAGGGAGGAAGATGCCTGACCCATTCCTATCTCAGTGCAAGGTTTTTAAGTCATCATGATATCTAATCATGCCTTACCTGTTAGCTCTATGATCATAGCTCATATTCGTGCACCTTATGGAAAAATTATGTACTCTCCTAGTTCCTAGTGTGAGGATTTCCAGTCCACCCAGCAGTACGAATCATGTTCCATGAATTCAGAAACTCCAAACTCAGGTAATGCAGCTAATGGCTCATGTAATCATGTTTTATAGTATGCTCAGTTCCTATAAATCATGCTACCCTCTTAATGATCAACGAAATTCAGATTATGTCATGTATATCCTCAGTTTAGATATCTTGATAAATCCATAATGTTGATACTCATTCCTCCAGCCTCAGTGAAGTGTCAAGTTATGCATAGTATCCCTTCATGTTTTGGGTCCTTATGTTCTAACTTTTTAGTGACCTCTCCTTATGTAAGGACAGTTGTGATGAGTAATTATTTGGCAAGGAGAAATTGTTGTATGCTTGTTTGATCTAAGGTTAAAAGTGTGAAGTAATTGAGGATAAGTTTTGATATATTTCATAGTTAGTTGAAATTTTGTGTGTGATTTTCTAAAGAATAGTACATGGAAGTTGTTAATGATAAGGGTTTAGAGAATGTGAGAAGGATGTTTTTACGGTTGTTTTCCTAGAAGTTCGTGTGTGGTTATGAAGATAGGCTTGAATGTTATGCTGAGATATATGTGGATAAATCCAATTGCGCTAGTGAATCCATAGTAAGAATTCTGAGTTAGTCATTGAAGTGGTAAGGCATGTTATGCTTAGGGAGTGAGCTCTAAAAATGGCATAGAAGATTGAACCATGTGGTTTAGACTAGTATTATGGTGTAGTGTGTTGTATCTTGTGATTTTGAGTTAGGCTTGATCATGGTGAGAGAATTTAGTTTAGTTTTGATTTTAGTAGATGGATTAATCGATGCCCTTGTGAGAATTATATGTTGAATCAAATAAGTATGGTATCTAAGGAGAAGAGTATAGTTGAGAGAGTATTTGAGAAGTATGGCTAAAATTGAAAGTTAGTAGTTGTAGGGCATAAGGCTTAGTAACTCTGTCCTAGCTAATGTTTTGTAGGCATATGTTCCATATTATAGAATTCTAGCCATATTGTGATTTATTATTCAGATGTCTTATTCATACCATGACCAAGATTCATTGCTCCCTAAAGTCATTAGAACTTCATAGAAAAAGTGTTGAAGAAATACTCCAATTGAGTATATGCTTTCAGTATGAGTTAGTTTGTATATCCAGTAATTCAGATTAGCAGTCAGACAGATAAGTTCTTATGGTTTCCATCTTTCCATCTAGTCTTACTAACCTGAGTTTTATGAATATGGCTATTTGATGAGGTAAAATGTTTGCATTCATGCAAATTACGAATTCATCTCAATTCATGCATCATGCATCAGTTTCAGATTCAGCTATTTAGTCATGACTCAGTTCATAAGTGTTCAGTGCATGATCTCAA
>NC_061120.1:173662210-173680860 GCF_002878395.1 Capsicum annuum | reverse complement strand
TGAATAAGTTAAAGTTTAGGCTCAATGGGAAAGAAGTTAGTTTTAAAGTGCATCAATCCATGAAATAACAAAAGGAGATGAATGCCTTCTCTATCGCTTATGTATTATATGATGATGGGAAAGATGCACCAACAGGACTAGGAATGAAGAACTTTTAAGGTATCTTGGTGAATTCTGAGTAGTCAAGATAATCTAGTCGTGCTGACATTAAATCAGGCGCTGCTTGGGAGGCAACCCAAGGGATTTTGTTGTTTGTATTTATATTATGTGATTGACATCAGATCTCTGCACCTATGGTACCACATGTATATTTCTAACTCTCTTGTTTTATTTTGATGCATTGGGGATAATGCATGATTTTAAGTTGAGGGTGAGACTGCTTGTGTGTGTTGATGTCCTCTTGGGGATTTTGTTGCAGTGCCTCTTTTCCCCGAAGTCTTGTTCCTAGTAGAGCCGGTATGTTTAGGCGTACTGTGTTTTGTTTTGTGATTTGTTGTGGTTAATTGGGAGAAAAATAAGTATCTGGGGCAATTGACATATATATCTTTTTTCTCGAGAATGATAAATACCTCTCCAATTGTCTATTTTGTAACTGTGTGATGTGCATCTATATGCGACTACTGTGAATCTTTTTATGGCATTGGTATTAGGGATATGATAATCATTTCTAACAATTGTATGAATCGAATAGGTAGTAGCTTGTGATGTACCTTTTTGCCATGTGTTTGTGAGATACTACCTAGTTCCCATTGTGTGTTAAATACAGAACTTGTTCGGTTGGTCTTGCCTTGGTTATAGGAGAGTGGTTAGGAAAGGATCATAGGCCATTTTTTATATTAGTCCACTTTTAGCCAAAATGACCTTCTATGTTTGAATAACATCCCTTAATCCTGATTTTGAGCCTGAATGTCTATATATATATATATATATATATATATATTTGTTATACCTATGACCTTCCCACTTGTATCACAATTAACCTATTTTGGCCTTAGTCCTACTTGGGCATTGTGCACTTTGACTTAGGTAAATCGCCTAAGTTGAAGGTGGCTATCATAAGGGTGCGAGATGTAAAGTGAGTATGAAGAAGGGTAAAATAAAATAAAAAAATACAAGGCTGGGTGTGGTAGAAAAAGAATGATAAAAGAAAAATTGTGAAAAAATAAAATAAAATGAAAGACTAAAGGATCGGATCTAGCATGAGTTTGCTTCAATAAAGAAAGGGAGAAATAAGTTAAAGGTTGATAAGTGAGACCCCAAAAATAGTGTAGTGCCAAGGAGGATTAGTCACTTTAAATATCCTTGCATATCATACCAGCCCAAGCCTACATTACAAGTTGAAGAAAAGTCCTATAGTGATCCTAGCTTAACTGTCTAAAAGCCTCGATGATGAAAATAAGGGCAAGCTTATGGTATTTGGCACATATTGACTTGAACTTCTTTCTGAGAGTAAGTGTCTCTTGACTGTCCCTGCATTTACGTGCTTGATTTCATATATGAGTAAAGATGGACTTCTTTATTGTAAGGGCACATCGGTTGCATTGCTAGCTGCTTACTTGTTTGGGTAGTGTAACTGTTACATATGCATGGTTATTGTTGCTAATTTGATGCCATATCTTGATTCCTTTGTGTCACATTATCGGTCTTAATTGATATACACAGTTGGGTTTGGAGGTAATTAAAATTGGAGAGGGTAATGTGTTTTAAGCAAAAATTAATAATCAACTGTCATAGGTATTTTATGTTTCTCTTGATTAAACATCCTAGTATGGTGTTATGTAGTTGCTTGAGGACAAGTAATGGTTTTAAGTTGAGGGTGTTGATGCGCTAGCCTTCTGTTAGCTCATTTAAGACTTTAACTTGAAATAATTGTAAGTTCTTAAGTAATTACTATTTTTTTATTATATTTCATGTGATTTCGTAGGAAAGTCAAGATGCATGAACATATATGAAAGCTATGTTAAGAAGGATGATTTTTGGTGAAAGAGGCAAGAAATTAAGTTCTGGAGATTTCATCTAATGACTTGGTCTGATAAGCTATCAGATCTGTGATAAGATATCAGAACATGTCGCCACACATAGGCAGAGAACAAGAAAGGTGAATCATTTCTGAAGATATTTTCTGATAAGTTATCAGATTTGTGATAAATCGTCACACATGTCGGCACACATGGGTAGAAGGTCTGAAGATATTTTTTGATAAGTTATCAAATTTGTGATAAGTTATCACACATGTCGTCACACATGGGCATAAGGTCTGAAGACATTTTTTGATAAGTTATCAAATTTTTGATAAGTCGTCACACATGTCATCATACATGGGCAGAAGGTCTGTTGACATTCTCTGATAAGCTATCAAATATGTGATAAGTCATCACACATGTCGTCACATATGGGCAGAAGGTCTGAAGATATTTTCTAATAAGTTATCAGATTTGTGATAAGTCATCACACATGGGAAGAAGGTCTGATGACATTCTCTAATAAGCTATCAGACATGTCATCAGCTATGGAGCAAAAAGCTGAATTTTTAACTTCAATTTTTTTTTAAAGTACGGATATAAATAGTAGCTTTTAGGGTTTCATGGAGCATCTAGAACTTATTCCACAGGCTAGTTTACTTCTTTTCTGGGTCTCTTATCTTTGAATTCAATTTTTAATTCTTTGATTGAGTTGTGGGATATTATTCTTGAACTTGGAAGAGCATCAACCTAAGACTTCATGTTTTGTAAGTTTAATTGCTCTGAATGATGAATACAATTATTGCTATCTCTTTCTTTCTTATGTGGAACTAAAACCCATATCTAGGAATGTGGGATCTATGATTATTCCTCCATGGATTTAATAGTTGGTTAGGGTTTGAGTGATTGTGGGAACATCTTGATAATTTCTTTGTAATGATTATTTTCTATTGGTTGCAAACAATAGACCTAGCCGTATGTTGGTTTGCTCGAACTGAGAAATAAACTAAAGGTAGTGAATTATCAAGGAGGATTTGGAAAGGTTAATTTTCCATCTAATGATTAATGATGTAACAAGATTAATCAACTCGAGATAAAATTAGTGTGAATAGAAGGTTTTCCTACATTCGAGAGAATTAGGGAGCACAACATCTAGGTAGGTTGAGAAATACTTAGATGAACTATCGATACTGATAATTTGGTGTTTCCCACAAGTCATGAGAATCCAGTACTACAACTATTATTTAATGAGGGGTTAGTAATCATAGTGCTCATAACCCTAGTTTCTCTCTATCATTGATATAAAACATTGAAATTTTAGCTTTGAGTTCTGAAGCAAGTCAAAACTTTTATAACCATTAAAAAACCCCTATTTTATTTTTTCGTATCATTTATTTGAAGTTAACTTGTAGATATAGTTTCAAAATAGTTTAATCTCCACTCACATTGTTCCTCGTGGATTCGACCCCGACTCCAAAGTTGGGTAATTATATTGACGACGATTGCCTTGCACTAAATTAACATGTAAGTTAAGCGTTATCATATGGCTACATGTATTGGTGCCCTTCTAGCTAGGGAAGAACTGGACCCATATAGCCCGTGGGTGCCTTTATATGTTATGACAGTTGACCTACACAATCTAGGCTAAAGTTTTAAGTGCATGTTAAGCCTCATTCTCTTTCCTGGTATATTATTTATGTATGAATATGAAGATGTTCATATGGATATGACTTGGCTTTATTTTATCCCCTATCCGTGAGTTAGATGCTAGTGCTCAATCCACTAACAATCTTCGAATGTTGTATCCCTATGCGATGCAGGCACCAAAGATACTTTTACTTTTTCTGTGTGGAGTTAGGTGGATTGGATAGATTCATCAATCGTTAATGGTGAAGTGGTGAGCTTCCATTCTCTGAAAGACATGGATATTTCATCAGTTTCCATTCATAGATTAGAATTGAGAGATTAAATTATTATTAATATTATCATTATCATTATTAGGGTCGGGGGCATGTCTCGACACTTTATTAATTTTGATTTTATTTGAAGGATTTATGGATTACTGTGGACTTGGATTATGTTGGTTGGACATTTTGATTGGTTACTTGTTATTGGATTATAGACATGACTTAAATTCTTTGATCTTATCTTATGCTATTTTATTACATGGTTGGAATTTAATAGATGTTGGGGGTATTATGTTAGGTACAGTGGGTGGTCCCTGACAGTTGTTGGACTTGAGATGCCCGTCACAGCTAGACCCTGGTTCGGGTCGTGACATTTATCGTCTGTACAAGGCTAATATAGTTGTAGATTCCTTAAGCCTGAAGTCAACTAGCATGGGTAACTTGGCACATCTTATTACCTAGGAAAGATGTTCGGCCTTAGAGGTTCAGTCTTTGGCTAGCCAGATAGTTAGGCTTAATATTTCTACACCTGGGTGTATTTTAGAATTCATGGAGGGTACGTCCTCTTTCATGGAGCAGATTCAGGCTTAGCAGTTTAATAATATTAAATTGAGAATAATTCAGGATAAGGTGTTGAGTGGTGGGGCCAAGAAGGCATCACTTGATCCAGATTGTGTTTTGAGTATTGGAGGTCGAGTTTATGTGTCAAGAGTGGGTGACTAGATTAGATTGATTTTGGAAGAGACTCATTGTTCAATATATTTCATCCATCCGATAGTGACTAAGATGTATCATGACTTAAGACAACATTACTGGTGGGGTGGTGTGAGAAAGTATGTAGAGGATTTTATAATTCATTGCCTATATTGCCAGTAGGCGAAGGCCAAGCATCTGAGACCTGCTGGTTTACTTCATAGGTTACTTATTCTCAAGTGGAAATGGGAATGGAACACTATGGACTTTATAACTGGGTTGCCTCATACTTCTCGTGGTTCTGATAGTGTTTGGATCATTATGGATCGATTAACCAAATCTATCCATTTTATTCTAGTTATGGTTTTCTTCAGTATTGAGAGATTGGCCCATATCTATATACATGGGATAGTCCATCTTCATGGTGTATCGGTGTCTATCATCTCAGATTGAGGTTCAGTGTTCACATCTTACTTTTGAAAGACTTTTCTAGAGAAGTTGGGTACCCGAGTTGGTCTTAGCATAATTTTTCACCCCCAGACTGATGGTTAGTGGAAGTGAACTATGTAGGTTTTGAAGAATATGCTTCGGGCTTGTGTTATACACTTTTGTGGTTAGTGGGAGCAGCATGTAGCTTTGGCAGAGTTTGTGTATAATAATAGTTGTCATTCCCCTGCTAAGATAGCTCCTTTTAAAGCTTTGTATGGAAGGTATTGTCGCTTTCCTATTGGTTGGTTTGATGTTTTGGAGATTAGACCTCGAGGTACAGACTTTCTTCGTAAGGCCTTGGATTGAGTTTGGGTCATTCAAGATAGACTTTGAGCAGCTTAGAGTAGGCAGAAGTGCTATGCAGGTCATATACTTTGTTCCTTGAGATTCAATATTGGTGATTGTGTCTTTCTTTGTGTTTTTCCCATGAAGGGTGTGTTGAGGTTTGGGAAAAAGGGCAAGCTCAGCTTAAAGAATATTGTGCCTTTTAAGATCCTTTGAACTATTGGGGATATAGCCTATGAGATAGCTTTGCCTCCAAATTTATTAGTTGTTCGCCCGGTCTTTTATATTTCCATGCTTCAGTGTTACACTACAGATGAGTCTCATGTCATTTGTTGGGATTCAGTCTAGTTAAATGAGTGGTTGTATTTTGTGGAGGCACCAGACTCTATTTTAGCCAAGGATGTCAGGCGATTGCACTATAGAGTTATTGCGGTTATGGTCCAGTTGAGGCATCAACCTATAGATGAGTCTACTGGGGAGGTCGATTCCAAGATAAGGCATCAACTTATCCCTAACTTTATATTAACTCTGGTATTTCTATTGCCCTTAGTTTGAGGATGAACAAGAGCCTTAGTGGTAGATGATGTAATAATCTGTCTTTTGGTGATTTGTGTAAAATATCTATTTTTGTACTAGTTGATCATTTTACCTATCCTTGTGGTTTCTATGGTATTTTAGGGTGTGGGTATGACTGGCATAATACCCAATGCATTTTAATGTGATTTGCTCAAGTTTGTGATTTTTGGTGGCTTGAAAAGCCTTATAGTTAACATTGGTCAACATTTACTGATTTGTGTATCAGACGGCAGAACGGACTGTCCCAGCAAATTTGAAATGTCGATTTAGGTTGGTAACATGGTTGGTGTGGTTTTATGGCTTGTATAGCTCATTTTCACCCTCGATTTTAAAAGTTGTGAAATCGAGTTTCGAGAGTCAATTCTATGAAAATGATGTCTTTCAAAAATCTGATATTGCCATTGAGTATGGAGTGTCGAATTAGATAGGATAGCATATTCCATTTGCATTCTCAGGACTACGAATAAATTCTGAGGGGTCCACAAAGATATGAAATTCTCCAAGTCTCCAGTTGGTGCACCCGCTTAAGCAATATTTTGGTAGCTTAAGAGACCTAGCTGAGTAGCCGAGATGTCGCTTATGTGACTCCTGCATCACATACATGACTTTCTCTTAAGAGATAGTAGAATTGCTTATGCAACAACCATTGTCAGGCGAAGTATCGTATAAGCAACACCTGGTCGCTTAAGCGACCTGGTGATCGCGTAAGCGAGCCCTAGGTCATTTATTTAACCCATTCAAGATTTTTTCACCATTCTTGAGACTTAGAGCTTGGGGTTTAAGTTTTTGTGAATTTTTTTTCCATTTTTAAGCTTTAGTAAGATCTAAAACTCCTATTTCAACTACTTTTCTTTGATTTTATCATTAAAATGTTGCTTAAACTTAGAATTAAAGATGGAATTCGGCCCGGTAGGTCCAAAAATAGTATTCTTTGATTAAAACCCCAATTTTGACTCATTTTCACTTGGTTTTCTTGCATGAGTTCTTTTAAACTTGGAAAAGATGATTTTGGACAAAAATTTTGGTTTTACCCTTCTTTTTTGAAAATTTATTTTGGAGATCTATTTAACCCCAATGAAAGTAGGCAATATGGGTGTCGTTTCCTTTCTTTTGATGCTTAGATTCTACATTTGTGTATTTTAATTAATTTAGGATTATTTCGTGAGGGAAAAACTTCAGATTGAGGCTTTTGGGATTGGGTTTTTGGCTTTTGAGGTAGGTTATGACTTAACTTTCTTCAGACTGGGATAATGTAAAAGCATGTTATAGGCACGGTGTTGTATTATGAAAAATGTGTTAGTTGATTACGTGCATGTGTGGAGGGCTATATGAATAATATTTGGTGATTTTGAAACAATATTTCCTGTGTGTGACCGTGTGGGGTTTTATGTGATGTTACTGACCTAATATTGGTATACATATATTTGGTTACACTCTTTTGGTTAGAAAAATCCTAGATTTTTAGAATTATATTGTATCAATGAAATTTTTTTGCATGTTTCACTTGATGATTTCTAGATTATATTGGATCATGGATGGCTGGTTGATTTGAGTGGATTTTTGGCTAACATGATTGGTACATTGGTTGGATACTGGATATTCTCATTTCGGTTGGTTGTGGGCATTACATCTTCATATCATATTCACTCATGAAACATTGATAGCACCATGAAAATACTAGAATTACTTGAAACACTGACTTTTTCTGATAGCAAATATGACATCTTTAAAACCCTCAACCGATGTATGTGTCAGAGGGGAGATATGGATATTGGTTGTCGATAGGTTAATGAATCCCCCATTGATTCTATATCGGAAATATTTAGCTCTGTAGTTGTATATTGAGTTTGTACGACGACCTCATACATCACATCATCATCATCATCTTTATCTTTATTGCACTTCATATATTGTGCTTATATTGTGATTGTGGTTTTGTCTTTGACTTTGTATCTACCATCTATTCTATCTTTCTATACTTGTATTTAATGTATGTGTACAATTTTTCTTCTATCTGTATGTATTTGTTATATGTATATATATTAAAACAGTTGGTGGAGATGGTGTAGGCTATCATTTGGGATATTTTCTTATTGCAAGTGACGTGCCCATAGTTTGTATTTATATTCTTTATTCTCTATTTTACAAAGTCGGCCTATTATACCTACTGAGTACAAGTGGACCATACTCATCCCTACTATGGTCTTTTTGTATAGATCTAGGTACGAGTGTGCCTCATGATAATTGATTCAGGCGTTACTTGGATCCCATTCGAGGTAGCAGTTGATCTATGCATTTGGAGTTGACTTCTACATTTTCTTATCTAGATTATGTATTTTTGTATTTAGAGACAGAGTTATGTTCTTGTTTGGATATCATATGTATTTTGACCTTGAGTTGTACTAGTCATGTAAGACCTACAAAACTTCTAAGCTTAATTCAGTCGTTTAAGCTTGTCAAGGGGTCCCAGACTTAGAAAATTCTAACCAAGTTCCCGGACTTAGCCTATTTTGACCTTTGAAAGTTGGCAATCTCATCTCTCCATCTTAATGTTCTTTAATGGCCCATATTTTTATTAATTCATGATCAAGAAGGTCAATAGGTGTTCCTTGACAAGTTTTGTATTTTTTGAAACACGTTTAGATCATGTTCGAAGTCCCAAAATAGTGGACCAATGCGATCTTGGCGCGCCGCATCGCTAATCGTGTTGGTCAACATTTGTACAGGCTGCTAGAGCCAAAACTCCTAAGGCTCGATGCGATCAAGGTGCAACGCGTCGAGTATCGCGTCACAGCCATCAACGCGCCGTGTCTCTTGTAGCATCGGTACCTAGTTCTTTTTCGTCATTAAATGACCACATCCTCAAGGGTAAAAGGGTTAATTTCCCAGCCCTATATAAGTCACAAACACGTAATTCAGCTCTATTTCACCCAAATTATAGTTGTTTCTCTCTCAAATCCATCAAGAACAAGCTTAGGGTTTCCAAATGAGGATCCAATTTCAAGAATTTCACCGTTAGTTTTCAATAATCTTCCATCCAAGGTATGCATAGTGTTGATTTATGGATTCCTTTTATCCATGAAGTTCAAAAATCAAGTTTTAAATCATGTATTATGAATATTTTATTGTGGGTTGATTATGTTCATGAGATTTTTGATTATATGATTTAAAGGAGGAATCTCTATGTGTTTTTTATGAAACCACGTTAGTATGCATGTTGAAATCCATGAAGGGAGTTGTTCATAATGTGTAATTTGATGATTACACCTATGCCCTAAGTTGTATATGTAAGGCGTTTGATAAAATGTCTAAGAGGATAGAAATTGTGTATTATAGATCAATTGTAACCCATATAATAAATGCATATCTTACCCTTACGTTCAAATAACTCCCATATGTTTGTTGGAATGCTCATGATGTTAGAGTATGAAATTATGAAACTTATTATATGCATTCCTACGATGTAAAAATTTTATGATAACCATGTGCTTCATGAAATCTCTAACTTATTAAATTGTTAATTGTTGATGTTGGTCATGTATACAAAAACGTCATGCCTTGTCAGTTTCCTTCTATCCAGTACTGGGGGTACTTGTACCCGATAACTTAGTTTTGTGCCTAGAGCCAGTGTCATGTTTTCACGATACTGTAATGCCCCGATTCTGGTAATCGAAACACTACATAGTGTCGATGACCCCGAAGGACCGCAAGCTAACCCATGACTGATATATGTACCTGTACACTACTTAATATAGAGCATAAATATGGAATATATAATACTATAAGGCCATAAGGTTCAATACTGAATGAAACATAATATCCGAAAGGGGTATCACAATACCAAAACAACTGAAAATACTAAAGTCTAAATCTGAAGATACTGTAATCGTCTGAAAGCCTCTAACTATCTGAATAAGGAGTTGAATAGGACATGTCCCCAACTAACTCCATCTAGAAAAATAAAATAAAATTGAGTACTAAAATGACAAGCGAAAATATATCCTCGCATAATGAGGACTCACCACTGACGCTGAAACCGGAAATTGGTTAACTATTGCTTCTCCGAAGCTCGTGCCTCTGCACCTATGGTGTAACATAAGAGAAATCACCATAGTGCAAATCAGTCAGTAAAACTGAATGTACTGAGTATACAAGTGAGGTAGGCTATATGCAAGGATTCATATACATGAACTATACTAACTGACTATTATGAACGTGAGAATACATACATGATTATGAGACTGAAACTGTCATAACATGATACTAATTACTGACAACATAAGTGACTGTAATTGAGAGTCTGATGCTGGTGAAACTAGCTGAGTTCCGTACTGTAACTGAGTTGACTATATCTGACAGTCCTGATATTCTAATGAACTATCTGAGTTCTTTTACTGAGACTGATACTGAAACTGTAACTGTGGGAGAATTCATCTAACCGACATGCCCCGAATGTGCTTCAATAGCTAAATCAAGGTCCAATCTATACCCTGATTGGAAGGGTGCCAATACCGTACCACAGGTAAAGACAGGCTGTGAGTGACCCTCAAATCTGGCAGTGTCCCCATAAGAGAATGGTGGGTATTCGCCTCATCAAATCTAAAGTTAGTAGTGTTGATGTCTCAACCTATGCTGCCTACATAGTTATAGAATGCAAGGATTTCTTCTAGGAATCTCACCCTAAATCTAGCAGTGTGGATTCCCATCCTGGGGTTCGCTCGGTGCTGAATCCTACTCCCATCTGAATAGACACTGAACATGATTACTGAGCTGAGTTACTAAGTTCCGTTGACTGACGGAATACTACTTATGACTGACTGAATTCATGAGATTTCCGAGAATACTGAGTTACTGCATTTTTCCTGAGTCACATGACTGACTGAGTTCTATGGAACATGGCTTGACTGTGGATATCGTGGAAACATGACATGGCTCTAGGCACACAACTATATTTTTTAGGTACAAGTACCCCCAGGACTCGATGGAAAGAAACTGACACACATGACTGACTTGTTCATAGGAATAAAGTCCACAATTCACAATATAATAAGTAAGGGATTCAATACTACTCATGGTTCTCAACATTTCATACGTGGGAGGGGATACATTCAACATGGAAGTACTTTCTTGACTTCAATATCATGTTCACTACATATCACCACCACAATACATCAATAACATGGAATTCATGTAGAATCATAAAGCATAGAGCATGGACTTGTTACTTAGTACTCTTAAGTCATGAAAACATGATTATTATTATTCTAGGCATTTCATCGAACACCTTGCATGCACAATTTAGGCATAGGTGAAACCATAAGATTTTACATCATGAACAACCAAGTTTTACATGTTTTCAACTCATATGGTGTCATAGATTCATAATAACACATAAAGATTCCAACTTGGGAATCATTCAACATCAACAACTTGATTATCAACATACAACAATATAGATATCATAAACAACTAATTTCATAGATTTCAACTTACATACTAACATAGCTTCATGAAAATACATTAAAGTCCCAACTTGAAACCATACAACAACCATCAACATGAACCTAATCATACCACAACAAAGTATTCACAATAAAAAATAAAAAACTTGATTCTTGAGCTCCATGGATGAAAGGAATCCATGGATGAAACTACGCATACCTTAATTATTGATTTTACGAAGATTGTTGAAGAAAATTCTTGAATTTGGATCCACAATTGAAAACCCCTCGTATTGTTCTTGAGAGAAATTAGAGAAAAGGAATATATTTTTCTTAAAATGAGGCTTAATTGATGTTAAGGCGTATATATAGGGGTGAAAGATGACCAAAATGCCCCTAAAGAAAGAGAGAAAGACACAGTTGTCCCTCTGTTGACTGTCTGATCAGCTGAAGTAAATTGATTATAACATTTTACTCCAATGTTCAAATTGGATGAAAGCAATTGCATTGGAAAGAGGACTCAAAGATCTTTCCATTTATATATAGAAGCTCTCACATTTAAATATATACTATAAGTTATGATCATTTGAAGTTGATCCTGAAATGCTTAAAATTTCTGGAGCATGCTATAGAGCATGCGACGCATGCTAATCGCATGGTGCCACTGTTTTGGGCACCCAAACATGCCTTTACACTACTCCAAAAATTCTGAAACTTACCTGGGATGTACTCTTGACTTCTCCGATCGCAACACAACTTGAAAATCAAAAAACGGAGGTCGAAAAGGTCATCAAATAAATTCCTGAGTTTTGGAGGCTTGAAATAGGCTAAGTGTTGGAATACTTGCCAAAATTTTCTAAGTGTTGAATCTTTTAAAGAGATTTAAGATCTAAACGAGCTGAATTTTGGACTTAGGATTTTATGTGGTATTACAATATCTCCTCCTTGGGAATATTCGTCCTCGAATGAGACTGACTAAGAGGGAAGAAAAGATAAGACACCGCGTATACATATTATGCTCAACTGGCACATGATTTATTAACTAACATGAACGCTAAACTGAATATAGCATAACTAAACATACATATCCGATGCATGACTGGTGAGATCAATTCATGAATGCATGACTGATGCATGATTATCTGACTGAACTGATACATGAACGCATGTCTAAACTGACACATGGGCACAAAACTGAATATGCAATACTAGCAGATACCAGGTTTGTAACGAAAATTTAAACATGAAACTGAGTAGGCTAAAGGAGAATCATTACCTTGAGCAGAATCTGAATTAGCGAAAAAAAGATAAGGGTACTTAGTTTGCATGTCTGCTTCTGCTTCCTAAGTGGCTCCCTCAACAGACTGATTCCGCCTAAGAACTTTGACTAGAGGACTTCTTTGTTCCTCAATCTATGAGTCTAATAGTCTAGGATTTCAACTGGTATCTCCTCATAGGAGAGGCTGTTCTGAACATCTAAGCTCTGAATGGGGACTACAACTGATGGGTCACCTATGCACTTCTTGAGCATAGAGACATGGAAGACTGGATGAAATACAGCTAAATATGAAGGCAGTTCAAGATCATAAGCTACTTTACCAAAGCGACTGAGAATCTTGAAGGGACTGAGCTTTCCCTTTTTGTCAAATCTATTCACTCCCTTTATGAGAAATATCTTGATATTGACAAAGTCACCAATCTCAAACTCGAGATCCTTTCTACGAATATCTATATAAGACTTCTATCAGCTCTGAGCAGCCTGGATTCTTCCTCTAATCAACTGAACTTTCTCTAAGGCATTGAATACTAAATCAGGCCCTATGATTGAGGCCTCACAAACATTGAACCAACCAACAGGAGATCTTCATCTCCTACTGTAGAGAGCTTAGAATGGAGCCATGTGAATACTGGAGTGATAACTATTGTTATATGAAAACTCAATCAAAGGCAAGTGGTCATTCCAACTTTTCTTGAAATCAATGGCACACGCCCTTAGCATATCTTCTAGAGTCTGAATGGTCCTTTTTGCTTGACTATCTGTCTGAGGATGAAATGCTGTTCTGAGATGGACTTGGGTGCCAAGAACCTTTTGGAAAGCTTTCCAGAAGTGAGAGGTAAACTGGGTACCCCTGTCGGAGATAATAGATAAAGAAATACCATGTAACCTGACCAACTCTCTGATATAGATTTTGGCATAATCCTCGGCTGAATATGAGGTAAGGACTGGAAGGAAATAAGCTAATTTGGTCATCCTGTCTACAATTACCCAAACTGAATCATGCTGACGACGAGTATAAGGCAAACCCATCACGAAGTCTATGTTTACTTCTTCCCATTTCTAGGTAGGAATAATGAACTCCTGTATGGAACCACTAGGCTTTTGATGCTCTATCTTAACCAGATGACATGTAGAGCACTTAGCCACAAACTGTGCAACATCTCTCTTCATCCCACTCTACCAATAGATATCCTGCAAGTCGCGATACATCTTAGTAGTCCCTAGACGAATAGAGTAGTGTGTACCATGAGCTTCTGCAAGAATTCACTGCCTCAAGTCATCTACACCTGGAACACAAAAACGACCCTGACAATAAAAAACACCATCCTCTACTTGGGAGAAAACCTCTACTTTCTGATCCTTGACCGACTCTTTTAACTTGACTAAGCTGGGATCTCTATCTTGCTTTTCGTTTACCTCAAAAACTAGAGATGATTTTGAACTATGCAGGACATAAACACCACCTTCTGAAGAATCAACTAAGCAAATGCCTAGTCTGGCAAGATGGACTTCCTGAGCTAAATTTTTCTTACTATCCTCAACATGAGTATCACTACCCATAGACAGTCTATTGAGAGCATCGGCCATAACATTGGCTTTGCCCGGAAGGTAAAGAACACTAATGTCATAATCCTTCAAGAGCTCTAACCACATTCTCTGGTGAAGATTGAGATCTTTTTGAGAAAAGACATACTGGAGGCTCTTATAATTTGTGAAGACATCTACATGAACTGCGTAGAGATAATGCCTTCAAATCTTCAGGGCAAATACTATGGTTGCTAACTCAAAATCATGAGTAGGATAATTATTCTCATGGGGCTTTAACTGTCTAGAGGCAGTCTATGACCTTACCATGATGCATGAGGACACAACCCAAACCTACTCTGGATGCATCACAATATACTACGAACCCATCGTAACCATCAGAAAGTGCTAAAACTGGAGCTGAGGTGAGTCGAGTCTTCAACTCCTGAAAACTCTTCTCGCATGAATCTGACCACTAGAACTTGACCTTTTTCTGTGTCAATCTGGACATAGAGGATGCGATAGAATAAAATCCTACAACAAACCGTCTGTAATAGCCAGCCAAATCCAAGAAACTCCTGATATCTGATGGAGATACAGGACGAGGCCAGTTTCTTACCGCTTCGGTCTTTTGAGAATCTACTCTAATTCCATCACCCGAAATGATATAGCCAAGGAATTCTACTGACCTTAGCCAAAATTCAAACTTACTAAATTTGGTGAATAGTTGATGATCTCTGAGAGTTAAAGTATTGTTCTGAAATGGTCTTCATGATTGAGCTCAGTGCAGGAATAGACCAGAATATCATCTAAAAAGACTATGACGAACATGTCCAAGTACTGCTTGAACACATGGTTCACCAAGTCCATGAAAGCTGCAGGGGTATTGGTAAAACTAAAGGACATAACTAGAAATTCTAAGTGACCATACCGAGTACGAAAAGTCGTCTTCAGGATGTCACATTCCCTAACTCGGAGCGATGATATCCGGATCTGAGGTCTATCTTAGATAAATAACTGGCACTATGAAGTTGGTCAAACAAATCATCGATTCTGGGTAGAGGATACTTGTTCTTGACCGTAACTTTGTTGAGCTGACGATAATCTATGCACATTCTAAGAGAATCATCTTTCTTCCACACGAATAAGACTAGTGCAACCCACGGGGACACAGACCCTTGTAGAATCATAAAGCATAGAGCATGGAATTGTTACTTGGTACTCTTAAGTCATGAAAACATGATTATTATTATTATTCTAGGCATTTCATCGAACACCTTGCATGCACAATTTAGGCATACGTGAACCATAAGATTTTACATCATGAACAACCAAGTTTTACATATTTTCAACTCCCATGGTGTCATAGATTCATAATAATACATAAAGATTCCAACTTCGGAATCATTCAACATCAACAACTTGATTATCAACATCCAACAATATAAATATCATAAACAACTAATTTCATAGATTTCAACTTACATACTAACATAGCTTCATGAAAATACATTAAAGTCCCAACTTGAAACCATACAACAACCATCAACATGAACCTAATCATACCACAACAAAGTATTCACAATACACAATTTAAAACTTGATTCTTGAGCTCCATGGATGAAAGGAATCCATGGATGAACACTACGTATACCTTAATTATTGATTTTACGAAGATTGATGAAGAAAATTCTTGAATTTGGATCCATAATTGAAAACCCCTCTTATTGTTCTTGAGAGAAATTAGAGAAAAGGAATATATTTTTCTTAAAATGAGGCTTAATTGATGTTAAGGCGTATATATAGGGGTGAAAGATGACCAAAATGCCCCTAAAGAAAGAGAGAAAGATGTAGTTATCCCTCTGTTGACTGTCTGATCGGCTGAAGTAAATTGATCATAACTTTTTACTCCGATGTTCAAATTGGATGAAAGCAATTGCATTGGAAAGAGGACTCAAAGATATTTCCATTTATATATACAAGCTCTCATATTTAAATATATACTGTAAGTTATGATTATTTAAAGGTGACCCTGAAATGCTTAAAATTTCTAGAGCATGTGACGCATGCTAATCGCATGGTGCCACTGTTTTGGGCACCCAAACGTGCCTTTACGCTACTCCAAAAATTCTGAAACTTACCTAGGATGTACTCTTGACTTCTCCGATCGCAACACAACTTGAAAATCTAAAAACGAAGGTCGGAAAGGTCATCAAATAAATTCCATAGGTTTGGAGGCTTGAAATAGGCTAAGTGTTGGAATACTTGCCAAAATTTTCTAAGTGTTGAATCTTTTAAAGAGCTTTAAGATCTAAACGTGCTGAATTTTGGACTTAGGATTTTATGGGGTATTACAATATCTCCTCCTTGGGAATATTCTTCCTCGAATGAGACTGACTAAGAGGGAAGAAAAGATAAGACACCGTGTATACAAATTATGCTCAACCGACACATGATTTATCAACTAACATGAACGCTAAACTGAATATAGCATAACTGAACATACATATCCGATGCATGACTGGTGAGATCAATTCATCAATGCATGACTGATGCATGATTATCTGACTGAACTGATACATGAACGCATGTCTAAACTGACACATGGGCACATAACTGAAGACGCAATGCTAGCAGATACCAGGTTTGTAACAAAAAATTGAACATGAAACTGAGTAAGCTTAAGGAGAATCATTACCTTGAGCGGAATCTGAATTACCAGAAAAAAGATAAAGGTACTTGGTTTGCATGTGTACTTCTGCTTCCTAAGAACTTTGACTAAAGGGACTTCTTTTCTCCTCAATCTACAAGTCTGATAGTCTAGTATTTCAACTGGTATCTCCTCATAGGAGAGGCTGTTCTGAATATCTAAGCTCTAAATGGGGACTACAACTGATGGGTCACCTATGCACTTCTTGAGCAAAAAGACATGTAAGAGTGGAAGAAATGCGGCTAAATATGAAGGCAGTTCAAGATCATAAGCTACTTTGTCAAAGCGACTGAGAATCTGTAAGGGACTGACATATCGGAGACTGAGCTTTCCCTTTTTGTCAAATCTCTTCACTCCCTTCATGGGAGATATATTGATATAGACAAAGTTACCAATCTCAAACTCAAGATCCTTTCTACGAATATCTATATAAGACTTATATCGACTCTGAGCAGCCTGGAGTCTTCCTCTAGTCAACTGAAATTTCTCCAAGGCATCGATACTAAATCAGGCCCTATGATTGAGGCCTCACAAACTTTGAACCAACCAATAGGAGATATTCATCTCCTACTGTAGAGAGCTTCGAATGGAGCCATGTGAATACTGGAGTGATAGCTATTATTGTATGAAAACTCAATTAAAGGCAAGTTGTCATCCCAACTTTCCTTAAAATCAATGGCACACGCCCTTAGCATATCTTCTAGAGTTTGAATGGTCCTTTCTGCTTGACTATCTATTTGAGGATGAAATGCTATTCTGAGATGGACTTGGGTGCCAAGACCCCTTTGGAAATCTTTCCAGAAGTGAGAGGTAAACTAGGTACCCCTGTCGGAGATAATAGATAAAGAAATACCATGTAACCTGACCAACTCTCTGATATAGATTTTGGCATAATCCTCGGCTGAATATGAGGTAAGGACTGAAAGGAAATAAGCTGATTTGGTCATCCTGTCTACAATGACCCAAACAGATTCATGCTGATGATGAGTACAAGGCAAACCCATCACGAAGTCTATGTTTACTTCTTCCCACTTCTAGGTAGGAATAATAAACACCTATATGGGACCACTAGGCTTTTGATGCTCTATCTTAACCAGCTGACATGTAGAGCACTTAGCCACAAACTCTGCAATATCTTTCTTTATCCCACTCTACCAATAGATCTCCCGCAAGTCGCGATAAATCTTAGTAGTCCTTAGACGAATAAAGTAGCATGTACCATGAGCTTCTGCTAGAATTCACTGCCTCAAGTCATCTACACCTGGAACACAAAGACGACCTTGACAATAAAAAACACCATCTCCCACTTGGGAGAAAACCTCTACTTTCTGATCATTGACCGACTCTTTTAACTTGACTAAGTTGGAATCTCTATCTTGCTTTTCTTTTACCTCAAAAACTAGAGATGATTCTGAACTATGTAGGACACAAACACCACCTTCTGAAGAATCAAAGCAAATGCCTAGTCTAGCAAGATGATGGACTTCCTGAGCTAAATTTTTCTTACTATCCTCAACATGAGTAACACTACCCATAGACAGTCTATTGGGACCATCGGCCATAACATTGGCTTTACCCGAAAGGTAAAGAACACTCATGTCATTATACTTCAAGAGCTCTAACCACCTTCTTTGGTGAAGATTAAGATCTTTTTGAGAAAAGACGTACTGGAGCTCTTATGATTTGTGAAGACATCTACATGAACTCTGTAGAGATAATGCCTTCAAATCTTCAGGGCAAATACTATGGTTGCTAACTCAAGATCATGAGTAGGATAATTATTCT